>NC_089580.1:97107539-97249985 GCF_019320115.1 Miscanthus floridulus | reverse complement strand
CTTGACTAGCCGCTCGGGGACTAATGTCTGGTCGTCTGCCTGCTGAGGTCCCGGCGAAGTTCCTTCTACAGGCTCCTCCACGGCTGGCTACCGGGCAGTTTTTTCCGCCATTGCTGGTGAAGTTGTGCGGCACCCGGCTAGCTGGTCGGGGTCCTCGGTGGACGCTGACCTAATTTATTAGAGAAAAGTTCAGAAGATAATAGTATTCAATACAAATTACAAGCTTACATCAATGTTATAGATACTTACAGCTTCGAAGCGTGGAATGATGTGGCGAAGGAGCGTCTCCTCGACCGCCCCTGCTCCTCATGCTCGGCAGGTTCCACCGGAACTCTTTCCACCACCGGTACAGGCATCGGGGCTTGATGCTCGGCATTTCCTTCGCTTGTCCTCTGTGTTGCAGTGGTCAGTGATGCGATCACTGCTGGCACAGAGGAGGTACCCTACTCCGTCGACCCCATTTGTCTCCTCCTCTTTCGAGGGACGAGCCGAAAGATGTCCGCATCTTCTGCTTCGTCGTCCAAGAGGGGGAAGATGGCTTGGCGTCGTTTGTTGGCAGCCGGACGCTTGCCAGCGGCTCTAGTCGACGCATCCTCCACAGCCTCGAGTGCCGCCCAGTGGATGTCATCGGTCCTGGCGCTGATCGGGACAGCTGGGCCGGCAACTTGTGGCCGATCCACACCGGGGGCGGAGACACGAACACTGCTGCCCGATCATGACCATTAATCTGAGACACATAACGGAGACAACAGTCAATTTCTTGTTACAACATGACTCTACAGTTAAAAGGAAGCATCATTTACCTTTGGTGGAGGTCAGGCCAGCTTGAAGGCATGCTCGATGTCGTTCAGCCTGACATAATTGGGATCGACCAGGTTGAGTAGCTCCCCAATCCTGGCCTTGATTTTTGTCTTATCGAGCACCTCTTTCCTGGTCCTTATTGGATCTGCGCTCCCCTGGTACTCGAAGCCAGGATGAACCCTCTTCTGGCAGGGCTGGATCCTTCGGCTGATGAAGTTCCCGACCACACTTGGGCCATCTAGCTTTCTCCACGGGATCATCCCGAGCAGTTCGGCGATCTACTCCAGGTTCTCGGGCTTCTCTATCCAGCTATTCTTCTTCTCTGGAATCAGCCCCACGTCGCATAGGGTGATGGTGTTCGGCTCTTCACGGATGTAGAACCATTTCTTGTACCACTCGTCCAGTGAGGTGTTCTAGGGGCAGTGCAAGTATTGGGCTTTCATACCGTTGCGCAGATTCAGGTAGACGCCTCCGGCTATCTTTGAGCCGCCGCTCCCTTTCTTCCGAAGATAGAATAGGTGGCGAAAGAGGTCGAAATGGGGCTGGAAGCCACCATAAGCCTCGCAGAGATGGATGAAGGTGGAGACAAGAAGAATCGAGTTGGGATGCAGATTGCAAATCCCAATCTCGTAATACAAGCAGAGACCCTGAAGGAAAGGGTGCACTGGAATCCCAAAACCCTGTTTGAAGAAGTCTTCGAAAACCACAATCTCACCTGGTTGTGGATCGGGGAAGCTTTCTCCTTCCAGCGCACGCCATCCCGCGAGTGCCTTGTTGTGGAGCACTCCCATGGCGACGAGGTCTTTGATGGTCTGCTCATTGCTCTGCGACTTCCACCACTCCTTCGCCATGACTTCGCCTTTCTTCTGAGCGTCTCTCTTTGCCATTAGTCTGTCCTTACTAAGGGGGTGGATGCGGTGGCGAGGGGATTGGCGATGATTTTTGGAGGAATAGGGTTCGGCAAGCGGAAGAAGAAGGTTGCGGCGGTGAATGACAATGGGGAACGGTGTGAGTAACTTACCAGATCTACATTATAAATAACAAAGAGCTCCGTCGTTTCGTCCGCCCGAGATTATTGGGAGACATGCGCACGCGCCGCAGACGGTTGTTCACACAACCTCGAGATCTACGCCAATAAACGCGCCACTTCGTTACCAGTGTACGCGCCTCTTCGTTGATAGTGAAAGAGGGCCCACACTGACGCACCTCTATACAGGTGCCAAGCGACTATTTGCCAGAAAGGAGTAAGAAGACAGAATGACGTACTATGCCCATCTGCTTTTTTAACCAGGCGTGTCAGACTGGACTTGGCAGAGAAAGGAGATAAATAAATACACCAAATAAATACATCAATGGTGTTCGTATTTTCGATGCTTGTTTTGTGCTCAAGGATGGATCAGACTCCTATAATGCTCGGGGACCGCCCAGACCACTGCCGTGCTCGGGGACTGCCCAGACCACTCCCATGCTCGGGGACTGCCCAGACCACTCCTGTGCTCGGGACTGCCTAGACCACTCCCGTGCTCGGGGACTGCCCAGACCACTCCCATGCTCGGGGACTACTTCGACCACTACCATGTTCGGGGATTGCTCCGCCCACTGACATGCTCGGGGACTGATCCGACCACCACCGTGCTCGGGGACTGCTCCGGCAACTGATGTGCTCGGGGACTGTCCCGACCACTACTCGGAGAATGGTTCTCCTCGACTACATGTGATTTGTACTCACATACAGTTGAGAGACATTTATTTAGACCTTGCTATAAGGCTCATATTTTCGCCTTTCAGCAAGCTCGGGGACTACGTCGGTACGATGCACTTGCTGGTGCATCTTATATCGCCTGTACAACAATTGGATTTTTGACTTAGGTGGAAATTCTTTTTTAGACCCTGGCACCACGTGCCTGTGTCGCCTACTACCAGGCTCGGGGACTAAGTGGGCACACTTCACCTTGCGGTGAATGTGTTTTAATTGACCCCTGTGCTTTGAATGATTGTAAGAATTATCAACGTGCTCGGGGACTGTCCCGACCACTGCTCGGAGAGTGTTTCTCCTCGGCTACATGTGAGTTGTACTCACGTACAGTTGAGAGACATTTATTTAGACCTTGCTACAAGGTTCATACATCGCCTTCTAGCAAGCTCGGGGACTACGTCAGTACGATGCACCTACCGGTGCATCTCGTTTTTGTTTGTACGACAATTGGGTTCTCAACTAAAACTGGGAATTCTTTTTAGACCCTGGCACCACGTGCCTACGTCACCTACTACCAGGCTCGGGGACTAAGTGGGCACACTTCACCTTGCGGTGAATGTGTTTGTTTTTTCGACCCCTACGCCTCTGATGTTCAAGGACGCTATGTTTCAAGACCACTTACATTTCTTTTCAGAAATACAACTGGGCACACTTCTCAGGACAGAAATCTTTTTCTTTTTTCTTAAGAGCACCATACATTCTTCGGACAACCTACTTCTCCGGTGATGATGGTGGTCAGAGACGTCAAGGACTCAAGCTCTACTTGTCAGAGAAGGTTAAAATGGCGTGTCACAGCATAATGCATGATGCTCGGGGACTAGCTGTGGGGGTATTAACCCCTATACCCTTATGGCTAGGCTTGGGTCGGCCCGGATCAATGGGTCCGGTCCACCTGAAAGACGATGTGCGGCCCGGCCAACCTGATCGGAGTCCTGCACAAGGAGTCAAGGCGGATTTGGTGATCAAGCAGGATCCTGGTCGGTTAGAATAGGAATCCTTATCCAGCCGCATATGGCAATTATAACGGACTAGGATTGGTTTCCAGATCTGTAACCCTGCCCCCCGGACTATATAAGGCGGGCAGGGGATCCCTCTAAAAAACATCTCTCATTGACATACAGCAATACAAATCAGACGCAGGACGTAGGTATTACGCCTTCTCGGCGGCCAAACCTGGATAAAACCTCGTGTCTGTCTTGCGTCACCGTCTTGTTTGTGGCTTGCGCACCTGTCTGCCGATAATCTACTACCTTGGGTATACCCCTAGGTAGACTGCCGACCATATTTCGTCGATAGGCCCTTTTCAAGATATATGCTTGGCTGGTGTTATTGGAATATCTTCATGTGTCTCACATCAATACCCATCTATATGGGTCACTGGAAAAGTTTCATGAAGTTTGGAATCGAGAAGTCACATGAAATGATAAGTGATAATCTTTCTCGATTTGCTTTATTTAGTGAATGGAATTATAGGTCATCAACTAAACCTTGCTACCTTGTCCAAATGACTCTAATTGAACTCTACAACAAAAGTCATGAAGGGTTCGTGTTGAGCAAATGTCACGAAAATGCTTCTAAAGTGTTGGAAAAGCTAGAAATGTCTTTTTCATGATAGGGTTTTGACCGGTGTTGACCAACTATTTGGGGTGCTTGCATGATAGTGGAACTTAAATAAAAGTTGTAGTCCATCTCATGATGAACAAACTTTGTTTAAGGATCAAGAGTTGGTTGGGTCCCTAACCTAGTCAAATAGAGCTCTCAAGAATCAACTCAGTGATGTTTCGAAGCTCCAAAAATCGGCTAAGTGTTGGAACTAAAGTTTTTAGTTTTTAGTTTTCGTGTAGCCATCTTTGGGGGAATTTAGTTTGCAAACCATGTCAAAGTTGGCCAACTTCTTTAATAAAAGTTGGAGTACTCTTGTAGCTCTATACAACGGTGTAATCGGTGGAACAAATCATCGATCGGTTTAGGAGATATGATGGGAGGAAAATGGAGTTTCAGCTTGTACATTTGCAGTAGTATTGGTTTCTTCAGTTTTTGACCGACCGAGCACCGGCGCGCGGCGCCGCGTGGCCTCCATGCGCGCGACGCTTGCCAGCTCGCCCTGCTCTTCTATTTGAGGACTGGTGCTGCCTCTCAAGAGCTCCCACTCACTTGCCTCCCTCTCCTTGTCTGCCTGGGCGCCGAAGGAGCAGGCTGCCACCGCCATGAACGCCGAGCTATGCGTGACTGCCGTGGCTCGGTTCCCTCTTGGCTCTCTCTCTCTGTTGTGTGGTTTTTCGCCCTAGGAAGCTGTAGCCGAGTTGCCTCCGCCGGAGACAGCGAGCTCCTCGCTGCAAATCGCTGTCGCGCCGGCGTACAGGGCCGTCGCCGTCCGCTGCAGCCACCGCGCGTGTGGCTGGGCCGCCTCGGGCCATCTTCGGCCGTGTCGCGGCTACCCACAGGCGCACGCGAGTCCCCTGGTCCTTCCCCGCCCCTCCACTATCGCTGACGCACCGCCTCCGATGAGCTCCCACGCGTCCTCTGCTCCAAAGCCACGCCAGGGACCTTGCGCAACAATTCGAGGAAAGGGAGGGACCTAACTGCATAGTCTGTGACCTATATGAATAGTGCCTTTTGGATCTATTTGTTTTAAATCGGCTGGAACTTTGGAAATTCATAGTAATTCATAGGAAATTCGTAAAATAGCAAATGAGGACTTTTTGGAATCCTTGTGAAATTGTCTATGCAGTAGATCTATAATATGGCATGTTTTAGTTTAAAGTTTTAGCTGCAAAAAAATAGATTTGTGCAGTAAGGTTGTAATGCTAGTTGAATTTGTTATTTTCCACAACTATTGATCTAGGGCTCCAAATGAAGTGAAATTTTTGTGGCATGCTACTCATGTGATAGTTGATGTGTGGTAAAAATTTCATGAGTATTGGATGAAGTATGAGTGAGTTATTGGTTTATCTCGCTCTCACATGATTTCTTGCCATAGCAAATTGTCTTTTTCATAGAGGCAGCTATACTTATGCAATTGGTATGAAATTTGTATAGTAGACTATTGACAGGATATGTGAGGTACTGTAATGTTTGTAGAATTTATTGTGCATTTTTGGTATATGTTCATAAATACACCTTGATGTCTAAATAAATTAAGAAATGCTTTAAGAAAATTTATTTAGAGGTGAGCACCATGCTTTCTGGTGTTCTTTAGTCATGTGTGAAATGTTGGTAAAGTTGGTTTTCCCCAATTATGTGTTTGCAACATAAGTTAATAATTATTTTCTTACCGATGTGGTTTATGGACAGATCTGGGAACTTAGCAAAGTTCTTCATGATAATGTCCTTTGTTGTGAAACTTGTTTTTACAAAAGTTGTAGATAATTCATGTATCTAGCTTTTGTTAAAATTTGGTGTCATTTGGCCAAATAGTTTAAGAGTTACATCTGTTTAAAGTTGGGTTACAGAATTGATTGCTCTCTGTCTTGTTTAGACCAGTTTCTGTAAATATATAATTTCGACCCACTTAACTTGTGAATCATGCTGTGATGGTTATAGATGAAATGTAGAGAATTTCATAAGCTTTGCTAAATGTCTTGTTACATGGCTATTGGATTTGTATAACTCCAGTTATGATCTAAACATGAAGCTGTTGTTTCCCGCCCAGAAATAGACATATGCTAGTTGTGGTTGTTTACTCTATGTGTTGCTAAGTGTGGCTTATGCCCTTGTTGATGGTCAAGTTATGATACTTGTGACCTTGTTAAACTTGTGTCATGCTTGATGTGCTTGCTCTCTATAATTAGTTGTGTGATGTTAGTTAAATAGCTATTGGTGTCTATGTCTTGCATAATCTTGTGTTTGTCTTGAATGTTTATGTGATGCATCTTGTATTACCACTCTTCATATTCATGCACTTGCATCTTGTATCTCATCTAGGTGCGCTAGATGAACCACGTGAAGGACGTGATGTTGGAGCCAAACCCGAAGACGGTGTATGGTGGACCTATCCCGAAGATGGAAGGACTAAGCAAGTGCTAGGACCAGAGATGTCACCAAGACGGTGCAAGCTAACTGAACTGACTTGTGTTGGATCCCAGGCAAGCCCTAGAGCATTCTAAGTCTCCCAGTAATTTATAAAATATTACTCAAGTTCTTATGATTGATGCATTAGGTTATAAGAGTTGATTGGAACCACTTGATTCATATAAATTCCTTGTCTAGATATATACACCGTTAACCCTGTGTAGGTCCAGGATCGAATATATGCTTAGCCATGCTTAGACTGATAGAAGTCGGGTGATTTTCTGTCACCTGCGAGCTATAGGTGGAAACCGGAGCATGGTTGGCTATATTTGCTATCGTGGAACATTAACCATGGGGTAAAAGAAAATCAAGGCTAGGCGGAGTCTATGCGTAGGTTGACTCATGTGATTCCGTCTGTATCGATTAAGGACCGTACCATTGTTGGCGCTTCTGACAAGATTGAACGCATGCCTATCACTTAGCTAGCCGGATAACTCGTTCCGACCGCGAAGCCGAGTAGCTCAACTCAGGCCGGGTCCCATTCTGTTGTGCGCTCCTTACAGGGAGCCAAACTGAGCCCAAGGGCAGGGTAGTCCTGAACGTCCTGGCATTTGGTGTCCCCGATTGTGCGGCGCGGTACGAACCCACAAAATGTGTACCTGAGTTGTACCAAAGGTGACCTAAGGCGACTAATGATCTGGTCTGCCTGGGTTTGTGTTAGGAATAAATTCCCAGCTGGTTGAAATCGATTCGAATCGCCGTCTCTCTCGGATAGTGAGAAACTTCGCTAGTCCCAACATCGTAGTAACTGTGTTATGGAACATGATGGTTCGAATGAATATAGAATTACAATACCTACTATGGTTACTATTGTATGCTATTAAAATGATATACCACATGTTTGGCATAGGATAGTTGCTAATCTAGAGATGGATAGTTCTAATTAACTTGATGATAGAATTATAATTGTATAATTGAGTTAATTGCTTTTTATGCAAAATGTTGTCAAGCTACCTCCACTTATAAAGCCTTGCATACTCCTTGGAGTCAATTTTATTTCTGGTTTATGACGGGTAAGTCTAGCTGAGTACATTTGAGTACTCAGGGTTTATCCCACCATGTTGCAGGTGAGGTTTCGGCCTGCTAAAGATGGTGGCTAACCACCGGTGGGCTCGGTGACTCTATGTTATCTCTCATCTATATGCTTTTATCTGAGGATGTCACTTATGCTAGCAATGTATTTGCAACTTATATCAATATAATCCTTTGAAAGCAAATGTTGTTTTCACGAATCGGTTTTTAAACCCAAACTTATACTATTATTTGTGAAATTGTTTGTAATATTATTTCTGCTACAACTCTGCGTATGTGATGTGTATTTGCTTAATCACGCAATCTTGGTTGTGATGTTGATTTACCGAGGTCTTTTGGGACACTCGGCGGACTACCGGGTTTATATAAGTGAAAGTATGCGTGTTTCAACGTGTTAGCGGGGATAGCCGTACTTGATCTTGTATAAATTGGGCGGTTCTGTCACAATAGTTGTTCCAAGGTGCTCGGAGAGAGCATCGTCGTTGTTGTCCTTCAATCGGTAGGCGTCCGAACAGATCACTTCATCCTCCAGTCATTTGGATCTTTGCCCACTGCGCCCCCTTCTTCGGTTGCTGCTTCCTCGCCTTTTTCTTCCTTTAGCCTACCAGCCTACCTTAGCAGGCGCTTGAGGAGCTGGCAGTCCTTGTAGAGATGTTTGATGAGATAGTTGTGGTTGGTGCACGGGCTCTCCATGAGCTCATGAAAGTGATCGGGAGGGTCTTGCTGGGGCTGCGTGCCCACGTGATCGGCCGTGGCGACCGACGTGAAGTTGGCCGGTTGGCGGCGATCCTTTCTATTCTTTTTTCCCCTCTGCATGGAGGGGCCCTCGTCTTGATCCTGGCACTTGGCCTTACCTTTGCCGCGGCCTCCGTTGAAACGCGGTGGGAACAGTGCTTGCTGGAGGTGTTGGACAAAGGTCTGTGGGCCCAGGCTATCAGGGCTGGGACTCCGGTCGACGCTGCGCGTGTCTCGGTTCGGTCCGAGCCATGTGAATACAAGCAGTCAGTGCAGAGCGGTCGTTGGGTCAAGATGAGGTACTAGTGCGGCCTCCTGTGCCACACTTGACGATTGTAGCGGTGATAGGGTGTAGTGCCCCATCTGCTACGTCCCTATTCCCTGGACGGGGAACGAGGTCGCGAGTCAGCGTCGTGATATAGAGCACTCCGCTTGTTGAACAGCGGCGGTCTCTAGCAGTGTCCGTAGGTTCTAGTGGATCACCCGTTCATGAGGGTCGTTCAGCTCGGACAGGTCGCGCAGGAGCATTGCCGCAGCGGCAATGTTCTGACTGGCCTGAGCGAACTACGAGGGATCAGTCCCCCCAATCGGGATGTTGCGCTGGGGCTGACGGGCACGACCCCGAGCGCCGTTCACCGGTCGATGCGCACGAGGCGCAGTGTGGTGCGCCGAGCGCGCTGGTGCAGTTGGTGGCTGATGCGACCACTATCGTGGTAGATCCTCCCCGTGCACACATGTGAGCTTGAGGGTATCCGCATGAGGGCCTAGAGGGACTTGAGTCCATGAGGACTCCACCTTCGCCAGTGGGTGTCCCGGAGGATCCGCCATGGCGCACTCCTGGGACGGACGGTGGCTAGGTGCCATGTCCCCGATGCTGGAGCCATCACTCCCGACGTCGTCATCCATGATGTCGAGGAAACAGGTGGGAGCATAGCTCGCCATCCCCATGAACTCAGACATGAGAGGGTACGGCGCCAGCACCTTATGGAGTCCCCGGGTGTATGCGTCAGTGGAAGACGCGAGGCCATAGGGGAACCGGTCGTACGGCGGTTGCATTGGGGACAATGAGGTTCCGCCGGGTATTTGGCGGAGGATTGTACGTAGTAAGTGAATAATAGCATGTATATTACTCACAGCGGGGTTTGAGCAGAGAGTTTGCTCGGAACAAAGCACAGATGCCGCGCCGTCGAAGTCGCGCATCCCAGAGTCGATGGAGGACGTCTCTCCGATGGGTGACGGGTCGTGAGTCTCCTCACGGAGGTGGAGTACGTCGAGCCGGTCGGCGATGAAGTCCAGGCTTCTAAAGAGGAAGGCCTGGGATGGCTCAAAAACGGGTGGAACCCACATCCCGACGGGCGAGAGTGCGGGAAACTCCAACAAGCCGAAGCGAATCGTATCGCCCGAGCCCGCCACGGTGGGGGTGGTGGAAGTATGGGCCATCCGATGACGAAAAAAGTGTTGAACGTACAGCGTCTTCCCCACGGACGGCGCCAACTGTCGATGCCGAAAGTGACCAACTTGTGAATATTTATAGTTTTACTGTACGTTGTGATCGGAGGTGGCCTAGCACTCAATGACATAGGATTTATACTAGTTCGGGCAATGTGCCCTACTTCCAGTCGGGGTCGGTCGGTGACTTTATTCCTGAGCCCATGTGCTCGAAGTTTGCAGTGGGGTTACAAATGAGAGGGAGAAAGATAGGGTGTACAAGAGGTCCGGTCGGCTCCGACCAGAAGGGCCAAGAGTGATAGGAACTTCACTACAAGCTAGGTGTCCAAGCGGATGCTTGAGGTCTAAACCTAGTGGTTCTGTGGTTGTGAACTATCGATCTAAAGAACTCTGGCCTACTGGAATTGGTCTTTTTTTCATTCGATGGAGGAAGCGCACCCCCTTTTATAGATGAAGGAGATGGCTTTACAAGTGAGAGGGTGAGGGTACGTATGGTGCCAAGCCTTCTTGCCCACACCTACCAAGCCATGTTACCCACACCGGCGGGTACAAGATAGTGGTAGGCGCCTACAACACTATTGCTGTTACTGTAGAATGTCAGATGCATATGGGAGGTCGTGCTGCCTTTTTCAGAGATGGTGGATGTCGGTACCTGCAAATACTGTTTGATACCTAGAGGCATGTGAGGAGTCATGCTATGTTCACCCGGTACGGTAAATCCTGGTGCCCATACCACTATCGGTGTCCAGAGACACGCGGGGGGTCTTACCGTATGGGAGTTTTAGCGGCCCCTACAATACTGTAGAGGGAGATGTCGGCGCCTACAATACTGTTTGTGTCAGGTGGCTGCAGAGTACTATTCTTTGCAGGGTATGGTCCCTGGTACAGTGGTTTTGACTTGTGAGCCTTGCCTTGTCTTTCTCAGCACGTCTTCTGGTTCCTACCAAGCGGGCGTCCCCGGTCGGATGGCTCCAGTCAGCTCTGAGTGCGTCAGTCGGAGAAGAGCGGTGAGCAGGGTTCCTACGAGCCCCGATCAGAGGGGCGTGGGGTCAGAGTCAGAAGTAGGGCTCGGGGTAGGCCTTCCGATCGGAGAGGCCGTCCGGAGGCGGCTAAAGCCCGAATTGAGCGTTCCGGTCGGAGAGGTGGGCCGGAGTAGCTGACGAGCGGGCGTTGCTCTTCTTGGGCATGGCCTTTCGGTCGACTGCTGGACCGTTCCCTTGCCTTATTGTTTTTAGACTCTTGGGCCGAGCCTTGGCGTAGAAGCCGGTCCCCGAGGGACCCCGGGTTTATGAACCCGACACCTGTAGAGTTTGAAGTGGTCGTATATGCATCGAGGATGACAGACGAGCATCGCTAAGGCACAGAGTGGAGTGCCAACGATTTGATGCTGCCGATGCACAGTCATGATGGTTGGAGGGGAGCATCGGTGAGGTGGGGAAGGGGAACGCTGCCGACGTGCTCGGTCACGGGGTGGCGTTCTCCGTGACGACGAAGCCCAAGCATTGGGGTGGCTGGGAGGGGAGCACCGACGAGGTACGGCGGCCTAGCGGGGAGAACAACATTGACTGCAACGAAGACAACGGTGGTAGCGTATGGCTAAAAGTCGCCCAACATACCTCATGTTGCGTCTGGGGTTAAGATGGGCCATTTGCTATGCTTAGAGCATCTCCAAGAGTACCATATTTCCCTTCTCAATCCTTGATTTTGGTAAGATAAGAAAAAATCTCTCTTCAACAACTCCTAATCCTTCCTCCAAAAATTTACGCACTTGGAAAATCCTCCCTCGTCACGTTTAACTTTACGCGGAGTTGCGGTCGCGCGGATACACGCGTATTCTTCGGCCAATTAAAGGTGGAAGGGTGGAAAAAGAATAAAGAGTATGAAAATGTTCCAGATGTAAATATACAAGAGATAAAGAATATATAAAATTAGTTAAAATAATTTAGAAATAATATATGATTCCTGATATAAAATTGTCCTCTATATTTTAGGAGTGAATTATTGAAAAACTATTGAAGATGGCTTTTTTTATCTCCTAATATATTTCTAGGAGTTGGAAAATATAGACTTTTTGGGAGAAAAAATTAGGATAGTTTTGGAGATGCTCTTAAACGGACTATGAGATTAAAGTTGCTAAGACCCGTTTACAAGACCACCGTTGGATTGAAATGCCACCAACAGTCGAAACGGGTGACGGTAGAGGATCTCGTTCCCCTTCTCCCATGGTATCTGTTGCGTTGGCTCGAGTATCATACGAACTAGTTCATCACGCGTGCCTTCGCGCATGCCGGCGATTAAACGGAAATCAAACCGTGCAGGTAACGGCGTCTATAGCTTGAAACTGATGGCATGCTAAAATCTAGATTTTGCCGTCTTCCACAAATAAGATGGTCAACTCGAGCAATTTCCATGGGAACAGGAACACTGGATGAAAGGAAATCTACATATTCAGATAAAACTAATGATGGGCAACCTACTGGTCTTGTCCTCAATTCACTCTATAGAACGTAGTTTTTTTTGTCACAGGTGCACAGTAGCCACATAAGTGGCCTACATAAGATTTATGAAAACATATTCCAGTTTTCAGAATTAAGAATCTAATTTGTTTACTATTTTCATAAATAGTGGCAGGCAGGCTAGTTCATTCATTGAGAATACATAGTGAGGTACTTACGATAGTTTTTATGGTCATACTCTTAGATTAATTAGAAAAGGCACAGAAATAAGCAAAAACATATATGTATTCTGAGTTGAAATAGCTTCCATAGAAAAAACAAATGAATATCTCCATAACGTACGAATTAACTGAATATATTTGTTTTCTTAGGTGTATCTAATTTGGAACTGAATGATGTAAGAGAGACATGGAAAAGCAGCGATGACTTGAGCAGGTTTTTTAACTCAGATATTCACAGTAAGTTAGCAATACATACCTAAATTATGGGAATAAAATTAGGGAAACAAGCCAGCGCAATACATATCAGTTGCCATTTAAGCGGTATCGACAACCACTTAGAACTACGAACTCCGGAATCTCCTATGCTCATACCTTTAAGATATAGCAACCAGAAAATGTCATGGCACTCAATCATGCTAAACACGATCTGTAGAGGGAAGAACAATAGTAGTAGGTAATGGGACTACTGGGTGAAAGCCAATTGACTTTTAGAAGAGGAAACCAGAAGTAAGGAAAACATGTTTTGAACAAAAAGAATATCTAACCTCAACCATAATAAAGACCTGATTTGAACAGGATAGTAACGCGTCGAATCGCATACTGTGCATGTGGTGTTGGAGAGGCAACATCAACTTTGATCGGAGCATAATAAACTATCAGTATGCCGCAACATAACATAGATGTCGTAGTGTCTAATTAGATGAGTATTGCGATATGATAAGAAAACTAAGTGCCTCATAAAGATAACATGATCAAATGGGGATGTACCTAAAATATTGTAGTTTAAAGGTTGCCATCTGTATAGAAGCAGTAGATGCCATTGGCCTCTCTGTAACTATTGGGAAAGACGGACCATAATCAGAGAAGGTAAACACTGAGCTGGTTAACGACAAATCAAAATCAATACTGCATCAATAAATGCAACCAGCGATGTCGTGGAAAATGAGCACAACAGTGGAGAGAAGCTTTCAAATTAATAATCTCATTAATGCCCGCTCTTGTATCTCAGGACACTAAACACATAATATGATGCAATTCTTTCTTAAACAAAGATAGCTCCACTGCAATGTGGCTACAGGAAATATATTAACCAAAGCCATGTAACATCACTAAGTAAAGAAAACATGTCCAATATCCAAACAGTAATCTTGGCGGAGCTGCAGCAGCAGATGGTCACAAAATTGCAAGAGGTAAATGGCAAGCAGCATCAGCCATTTACACCAAAAAAACTGTCAAGCAAACGAAGAGGTAGATGGCACTATGGCAGACTCACCAGGCCGTTTAGTGATTTACCCCCAAACGAAGTGGCGATGCAGTGGAGCTATATGAACATGGTGTGGAGCCCTGTCAAGCAAACATAGGAAAGGAGATGCTATATGAACATGCTGTGGAGCTTTGAAGATCATCAACCTATGTTCACAGGTAATATGAGAGGTCATTTTCATCAGAGGCTTTAGAATACCAAAGAATTTCATCATGTGGCCGACTGTCACATGACAGTGTGACATCACTATATGAGCCATTAGAAAACAACAATAGGATGCATATACCACTGAAATCTGGTGTGAATTTGAAGTATAAAGCAGTATACGTGCGTGGAATTCTTTAGGTAAATGTGTGCCATTAGAATAATATATTACATACTTGTAGGGTAAATTAGCAAAAGTGAATCTGCTGGAAGATATCCTGGGAAGCTGTGACATGATAGGGAGACATCAAAAGACCTTTTTTGCTCCAATATGAACTTGAAATCATATATACGCAAAAACTTCTTGTATTTGGAAGACAAAATCACATATACCAAAATTTCAGACCTTGTATTGTTTAATATACTCCTGGTAGCTTAACAAGGGGGGCAATGCATGCTAAGATGAAGTGGATAGCAGAATTCTCATGATGCAACAGCTAACTGAAACAAGCATGCCTGAATATCCATCAGCGCATATGAGTGAACTTGTCACCCACCATCCCATGTCCTAGTGTCTGATGCATCACTAGAAGAAGGAAGCAACCCCACATTGATGCATGTTCAAAGAGGATTGATATTACAACTGGCTAGATCTAACAATGAAACTTCATTTTTTAATCTATTAGTCCATCATTAATATCTAAGTCCAGTTTCAGGTAAGTTAATCTTTGAGAACCAACGTCATGCTAAACAGGACAACTAAAATCCCACCTGCAATGTACAACTATACTTTCTGAAGTTAATTTAATTACATTGAGATGAAGCGGTATACTAAGAATGAACACTTCACAGACATCTTCAGATATCACGTATGCAGTAGTCTGCAGCAGCGTAAGGATTAAACTTGCAGCCATTTTACTCCCGTTTTAGATAGGTAACTGACCTCCATATATGATTTTGGATGACGAGGTACCACAGGGGCCACAGGTTCAGCTTCAGGTTCCACCCTCTCTATAAAAGAAGTACTCTCTCTGTTTCAAATTGTAAGTCTTTTTGGCTTTTGAGCTATGCGCCTATAAGAAAGGCAAAATGATTTACAATTTGGGATAGAGGGAGTAGTAACGTTAGAACAAAAGGAATCAGGGAAAATAGTTAAGACTTACCTTAAATGGGACGCATTGTCAACCTGAATCATCCATACACTTTTTGTCAACTTTACTCTCCTGCTGCAGTGAAGAAAATGGCGGTAGCTTAAAATTTGCAGTATAAACACCAGTCATGCCTGGCCAATACTATTATTTGTAGTTTGTGCTGACCTCAGTAATCCTGCATGAATGATCAAACACCCCTGACAAAATGCAGGCAACAGATAAGGCAATGAAGTTAATAAGTTAGATTTGTCATGATGAAGCCATTTAGGTCTAAAACTCTGAATTGGGAATTTCATATGGAATCACCATCGTTTACAGAGGAAAACACACATAAACAATGAGACATCATTATATGATCCACGATCATAAAGAACTAAACTATCATATAAAAAGCTAACTTAGTAAATGGACTCTCTCTGCCATACCTTGAGATGTGCACATATTTGAGCTCGCAGAATTCGATGATGGGCTCTTTAATCCGCACACACACCAAAAAAAGAGCTAAAAAGGTAAAAGAAATCAGAAAAACCAGGGAAGGAAATCAGGTCAAGCAGAAACTAAGCAAACAAATCTCATCGGCAGCAGGCATCGGTGGCAGTCGCTGGTGTTGTAGGAGGTGATAGGCGTCCACTGTAGCCAAGGCGGACTGCAGTAGGAACGCGCCGGGTAGCAGTCCGGCGAAGCAGAGTCACCATGGTGGGACATCGGCAGCTGGGGTCTGGCCAGGCCGCCGCGGCGTGAGGGGCGCCCGTGCCAATGCTGCCGCGTCCGGAGCCGCCGCGCCGAGTGGCGCCTGTGCCGGGACTGCCGCGGCTGCTGGCCGCCGTGCCAGGGAGGCAGCGCAAGCTGCAGCGCCGGCCAATCACCTGTGCCAAGGGGAGGTGGATGGAGAGAGGACTTGGGGATGAGCGATGAGACGGATTAGGAGGAGGAGGAGAGGGTGAGGTACCAGTAGGTATGGCCGACGAGCTGAGCCGCTGCCGAAACCCTAGGTTGGCGTCATCGTGGCGGCGGTGGCTGGCCGGCCAAGCCAAGGAAACCCTAGGTTGGCGTGACCGTCGCGGCGGTGGCTGGCCGGCCAGGCCAACGTGCCGATCCGGGGGCGGAGAGGCGGAAGCGGCATCCGTCGGCGGCAACCTCGCCGGGGGGGCAGGCTGGCCGAGGGCGGTGGCGGATGCATTGCTCAGCGTGTTGGGGACGGTGCGGCCGAGGAGAAGCATCGGGAGGAAGAAGCTTAGGGAAGGAGAAGCAGAAGCCCGGTAATATATATGTTTCTGCGGATTGGGACTAGAAGCTGGAGCAGGACGCAAAGAAGCAGAAAAACCTACAGAGGATGCGGAGGAGCTACAAGAAGCAGCTCCGAAAGAAAGTGGATACAATCAATCTGGACCGCACGATTGGCGATCTGACGGATGAAATAAATCAGGGCGACGTGGACCGTCTGGTCGCTGGCCAAACCTCCCTGCTTTGATAAGAAGAAATCAGTGACGAGACGCCGCCAACGGTTGGCCCTCGCCTTCCAGCTGCTTCTGCTGTCCTGTCCCCTCCCCCCAGCGCCAGTTCCAGGCTACTGCAGCCTTTTTTTAGCAATCGGGCAAGGAACACCTGCCGAGCTGAAAGGTCCGTCCCCTGCTTCCGGCCAATATATGTTCAGAGCACACATGAACACCAATTGCTCCATGCTTTGCCTCAGTAAAGTTGAGCTCCGCGGGTGCGGCTGATGACAAGACAGGAGGCCGCAGCAGTGCATGCCCGTGAGGTCCAGACAGGGTGCGTGTGCGGTGTGCCCATGAGAGGCGGACCGACAGATAGGGCGAAGTCAGGCGGTTGCCCTAGCTACCTTAACTCTGGCCAGAGCAGGACCCCAGAGATCGCCAGATGACGGCGGCTGCTTCCCCGCGTACACGGCTGCGACTCGCTCTTCACAGCAGGCACGCTGCCGTTCGGCACCAATGAGGTCGAGGTATGTAAACTCTGCTTCTCCCTTGTTGGTTGTTGTGGAGATGCGATACAAATGCTCGACGAATTGTGCAAGACGGACAGGAAGTACAAGGTGGTGAACTGGGGATCAATCATGCCACAGCGATCAGCCTGATGCAGCTGAGGAGTTGGGATGACAAATTGTGCATGAAATCTGGTCGGCAGTTTATCGTGGGGTATGCCCGCGGTATTAGATGAATTAGTAGAGGTGTGCGAGATACGAACCAGATGATGACACAAAATGCAGAGATAGCGATTTGGGCAAGTTCAGGCCATCAGCTACGTAATACCCTACGTCATGTGTCTTTGGTGGATTGTTTATTTTGATGAGGTATCCGGGGATCTGAGATCCTAAGCTAAGCCTAGGGTTTGTATCGGGATCTATCGACTATGGGACCCCTATATACTCTGGAGATCCTAAGCTAAGCCTAGGGTTTGTATCGGGATCTGAGATCCTAAGCTAAACCTACTTATATACTCTGGAGATGTAGGGTTACAACGAAAGTATCCTAACCGGCTATGGGGTAGGCATTATATTTAGATTACAATATGCAAAAGAGTCCAAACAGATCTTCTAGGTGTCTGGCGGTGTACGCTGAGCAGTGTCGTGCGCCACAAGTCTTCATGTCGTGGGTTGGATCGTCCCTGATGTTGCGGCCCATATCCTTTGCCATGGGTACCTGGGGTTATACCCCCACAACTAGTCCTCGAGTGCCTTGTATCCACTGAGCAACGCCGTCTTTATCATGTCCGAGCAGTTTAATTTGAAGCTGACTAATTTAACTAGTAATCCGACCAGTTTAACTGGTAATCTGAGCGGTAAAAATAGATGCTGACCAGTTTAACTATTTAGCAGATGTTGGACTTAGCCAAGTAAAGCTTGCCAGAAGGATGTAAGGGCTCACGATAAAATTTAAAAATTCTTCCCCTTAGGAGAAATGTAGCCACTTCGACTTCGTTTATGAGGTTGGATGATTTTGATCCATGACTTAGTCAATATGGAGGATAAATCAGGAAAAAATTACTACATTCATCGTCAGGTGAAGTGTAGCCACTTAGTTTTTTTTATGAATAAGTGTAGTCACTTAGTCCCTAAGCCTGGTGCTAGGTGAATAATTCACGTAGTGCTAGGGTCAAAAAAGAGAAGACTCTAGATGCTAGATGATCATAGCCAGTCCCCAGATTAGCTAAAAACTAATAACAAGAAAAATTAGTACATGTACCGCAAGGTGCAATGTACACACTGTAGTCCCCGAGCTTGCAAGAAGATAAAAAAATGTAGTAGAGTCAAAGAATTTTAAGGAATCCCCAGCGTAGCTGACGATGAAGCGACGAACAATCCAACCAGTTGGTTGGCGAAGAATCGAGCACCGAGCAGCCCAACCAACTGATCGGCGGCGAAGTGAGCGCCAAGTAGAAGTGAGCGCCAAATAGTCCGACCAACTGGTCGGCGACGAAGTCCATGAACCTAGCGGTCCAACCAGTTGATTGGCGGAGAAGTCTGACTGCCAGGTGGTGCGTCCACCTAGACGATGATCCTTTTGTCCTTTCCGGGTGATCCAGTCCCCGAACATGAAAAATAAGCTCGTTGACTGAACCATGCCCCTGCAATACAAATATGTGGAATGGGTAGTACATGATGTATCTTGCCGAACAGTTGTAGATAAACATTATATTTATTTTGGAGTTCTATTCATATTTTAAATATGAGTAAATTTTCTACAAATTGGTGTAAACACTAAGTATTCTTTTAGAGATGTGTTTATATTTAATATAAACCGTCCCGAACCGTTAGTTTGTTGGTTGAGCCCCCCACCCCCGGCTAGCCCGTAAACCGTAACGCGGAGCGCTAGAGCTCGTGTACGTGTAGGAAAACAAGCTGTCACCAAGGAGTCGCTGCCGACCAGCCATAACGCAGAGGGCGGGCGCTCGTGCATGTGTAGGAAGAAGCCGGAGGCATGGCTGTCTCTAGAAAGCACCAGCATAAACGTGGCTGTTCGGGGAGCCGTTGAGGCGAAAGCGTATGTCATCTTTAAGATGATGTATATGGAGAAAAGTCGTTTGGAGAATAATCATGTAGAGGATAGTATGAAGAAACATCATGACGAAAACTTTATTTAACGCAGAAATAGGAAGGGTACTTATCTTTAGACATAATATCTGGTCGGCGGCGTGTGACGTTATCTGGTCGGTGTCGACGAAATTGCCCGGCCCTCGAGCTTTCCAGCTTGTCGTCATGGCGCCAGTCGCGGTTGTCATAGCGCCCTTCTTCGCGGCAATCATCATTGCGACGTGGCAGGCAGTCGGAGCGAGTAGTCCGGGCGACGTCATCCTTATATTACTGGTCGGCCTTAGGCAGATTAGATTCATGGAGATCGTTGACGTAGCTGCATTCGATTTGATTGATGGCTGAGTGGAGTAGTCAGCATGCTTGTGGCTCAGACGGCTCACTTAGCGACTCGCTGCAATCGGACGGGTGCGTAGACTCATAGTCGAACGAACATAGTCGGAGCCTGACCGAATCAATCCGCGTGAGGAGGCAAAACCCTCGGGCGTGTCCGAGCGAGGCGAGGTGCACTTTGGGCGTGTCGTGGTGCATGGCCGCATGGAGCCACATCTGGATTAGTTTGCAAGACCGTGTCGGCGGATTCCTCGCGGTTCCTTGGTTGATGCCTCACGCCGTAGCTACTAACTTCATACGGCCTTCGCGATTGGCCGGCCGAATCGGCTATTGTATAGGCGATGTTGATGAAGAAATCGAAATATGCTGCCGCGAGTTTGCGATGAGTTGCACCAAGACGTCGTGTCGCCGTGGAAGCTGTGGATAATCATGAAGGCAGATTTAGAAGCATACATGCAATAGAATGATTAATCTAAAAATAGAAACACAACTTAGCTTGTTATCAAGCAGCTTGGCCTATGTGGGCTTGCATCCTTCGTACATGCATATGTTGTATACGTGCATACACCCGTACATGCAAATTAGCCTTGCATGTTACCGTAGATCATGGGCCTGACATGTCGTGTTACAACTAAATCTTGGGAGGGCATCGAGATGGTTCCTTTGCATCCTGCCGTCGAGTCGATCAAGGCACAGGTACCTGGCCACCGCTTGAGACGACGCAAAGGTCGTGGCATGCCGCGAGATTATTTTCGATGATATTCACTGAGACGCTCGAAAATAAAGAACCAGAGAATATTTAATTGAAAACAAAGAAGATGACTTAGCTTGTATACGCAAACGTATGCGTGTCGATCTTTTGGAATCAGATCCCGAAGCCATGCATGTTTGCTTGATGTGCAGATGCGTACATACAGCAGCTTGCGTGCCCGTCGTGAGCCCGATGGGATCTCGACAAAGCGCCGCCATGTAGTTCCGTGATGGACAACACCGACCGTCGTGTCGTATATCCGACCGCAGCATCGTGATGGACTGCTGCCGCAGGCCGCCGCGTACAACTTCAATCGGTGTAAAGATTACGAATCGGCAACCCTCGAGTCGCACAAAGACGCGTGAAATCGCAAGCCGCCCTAGACTATCGCCCTAAGATCTCGTCATGGAGTCGCAGCGAGATGCGCCGATGCTGACGGGTTGTTGAAGCTCGCTGTCACGATCTGACGAGTCCCCACGAACGATGTAGGTCATTAGGTACGCCATCTGGTTTGCTATGGGATCAGCACACATACCCCTTATCTGACGCGTCACTATCGATGAAATCTAGTCGGCAGTCTACCAAGAGGTATGCCTGCGGTAGTAGATGAATCGGTGGAGGTGCGCGAGATACGAACTAGATGGCGACATAGAACGTAGAGAGCGATTTGGGCAGGTTCATGCTGTCAGTTTGACGTAATACCCCACATCATGTCAGTTTGACGTAATACCCCACATCATGTGTCTTTGATGGATTGTATATTGTGATGAGGTATCTGGAGATATGAGATCCTAAGCTAAGCCTAGGGTTTGTATCGGGATCTCCAGACTAGGGGATCCCAGCCCCTCTTTATATACTCTAAAGGGGTAGGGTTATAAAAAAAGTATCCTAACTGGCTATATGGTAGGTATTATATTTGAATTACAATATGCAAAAGAGTCCAAACAGATCTTCTAGGTGCCTTGCCGTGTATGCTGAGCAATGCTGTGCGCCGTAAGTCATCATGTCATGGGCTGGATCATCCTTGATGGTGCGGCCCATGTCCTTTGCCGTGGACACCTGGGGTTCACTAGTATAGAAACAAGCTGTACTCTCGGTTGGGAAACCCCTTCAGTCCCGGTTTCCCAACCAGGAGCACAAATCCGGAACTAAAGGGCCCCTCCTTTAATCCCGGTTTCTCGCCTGGGACTAAAGGTCCATCTTTAGTCCCAGTTGGTAATACCAACCGGGGCTAAAGAGGCCTCCCGGCCTGGCCACGTGGGCCAGCCCTTTAGTCCCGGTTGGTATTATCAACCGGGACTAAAGGTTTTCTTTTTTTTCTTTTTTTTGTTTCTATTTTCAATTGATGATTCATTTTTGTTTTCGAATAGGTTTTTGAATACGCATTCTACGCTGCTAATAATATACGTATTCTACACGTTTATAATATTCGAACATTTTGTATAAACTAAAGTATGAAACTAACGTATATATTACATGCATATACATATATTGTACGTTATTTTATGTACATATAATATGTATATATATTACAAATAAAGCTTGCATTGTATATTCTATCATATCCTTGGGATAACAAATTCACTCTATCTGGTTTTGCTTTCCATATTTCGTTCATGTCATTGTAGAACTCGCCAACGGGGTTTAAGACCTGGTCATTAAGAAATCCTGCTATGGTCTCTTGAATTGCTTTCAGTTGGTCACGTCGTATGACTTTTTCCTTCAATCATAGAGTCTTCAATAAAAAGTTAAAGAAAAAGTATTAATATATATATGTGTGTTGGTCACGTGATTACTTATATATATATGAGCAATAAAAGAAATTGTGAATATATGAATATATTTATATAAATTACTTCAAGTGTTCTTTTTGTGTACGCCATGATGAACTCGCAAACATAGTATCCGTAGTAGTTGGTCCCTGTTCTTGCCTCAGAACCCACTTTTACGAGAAAAAAGATCCGGTGAATTGAAAGCATGCATGGTGTTAATTGAATTATATATATAAAAATGTAGCTAGTACTTACTTTGTGTGCGATTACATCCAGTGGCGCTTTGCAATGTTTCATGTGGTGTTCCTCAATGAAACTTTTTCAAACACTGCGCCCAATAAAATAAAAAATTAATTTGGCTTTTAATAATTATTGCAGTTAAGAAATCGGGGTATATATAGTTGCTAGAGAGACCAAATTACCCTTGGATAATATCTATCATGTCTTGGTACTCTGTTTGCTTTTTTTAACGAGTCTAAGATGTTCAATCGACTATTGGCCATATCGATGACCACCAATATCCAGTGATTGTTGCATATGTTTTTATACATAAATATGATTGACATTAACTAGAGTCAACATATATATATGGGAGATAGCTTAGCTAGTAAACAAATAATTGAATAAATATCCATATGATCGATATTAATTATTTAACACTCACTTGAAGTTGTAGGGGAAGAGTATGTCCTTGTTTTATTGGTTCACTAAGAACCTCATGAGATTTTTCTTGAGTTCAGCTTTCCATTCAGGCGGGGGATTAGGGTGTTTGAATAAGACATTTGGATCAATGAAACCAATATCATTATCCTTTCTTTTTCTGTGTTCTGTCATCTCATATCAGCATATATAAAAATATAGTGTGAGGATATATAATTTATATATATACATGTAGCTTTATATATATATACACTTTAATAGTAGAAAATAATCACACTTACAGACAATAGCAGCTAATGAGACTTTTGTCGAGAGAGTCCAGGTGGCATAGTTGGTGTAATTCTAAAAACTCGACATATATAACGTCATCGTGCACGGAAGTAATGTTGGTTTCTAACTCTGATAGAAACAAAGTTCTCTCCCCATTCACACGCCGCCATGTACCACTTGTTTAGCAGGTACATTTGCGTACCCAGTTCACCTAAGGCCTCAGGGTTGTATAGACTCTTTCCATGTTCAAATTTTTTCCAAGGATCCACTTTCGGAGCAGATGGTCCTTCAACGAGCACTTAGGCAAGGTCCAAACCAGTATCCTCGTAAAGCCGAACCAGGTCCTTAAAATTGACGTCCAGTAAGTCTAAGTTTGAACCATATTCATTACGAATGACAAGAGGGGGGACTGATTGTTGCGATTGTTGTCCGAGTTGTGCAACACATTTCCCTGCTCTAGTCTTTTTCTGCGCCGCCTCAAATGACTTGGTGAGAGAACGGTCATAGTCCGATTTTGGCAGGATCTTTTGAGATTCCCGCTTTTTCTGGTCTACCTTCTTTCTTAGAAGATCTGGAGGTAGGTAGAAGTATGGTTTCTCTAGGTTCTTCCTCGCTTCTCGTTGCTTTCTTACTTTTTTGAAGAAACTGTTCACATCTTTTTGTACTGCAACATTTAATTCCTTTTCACTTTTCTCGTAAGACAGTTTTTGGGGAATAACTGGATTAGAGGAGACTTTCTTCTTTACCGGCTGGTGGGCCAATGGCTTTGTTTGTGGGGCGGACCTCTTAGGAGCTGGCTGCTTCTTGGTCATCAAGGGAGGCGGGGCAGCCGTTGGAGACCTCCTTGGCGGTGGCGGCGTTGCATAATCATTGCCCAGAGCACTATAATGATCTAGAGATTGAATAATTGGACTTAGGTTAGTGAAGGCCCTGCTGTGTGAGTACAAAAAAGAATAATTAGGTATAAAAAATTGTTATTATTAATCATGCATGTCAATAGAAAATTAGTGAAAAAATTGTTTCATTCACTTTTGTCCGCACCTATTGTCTGGCAGTTGAGGAAGCGACGGTGGACTAGAGACCTCGGGAATAATGATGTAGCGCTTGTGCCATAGCATGAATATCTTCTCTGCTTCTCCTAGAGTCTTCTCCTCATCACCTCCTAGAATGTCAAGAGCCAGATCACAAAAACCTTTGTTAACTCTATCCATTGAGACGCTAACATATCCAAGTGGTATTATTGCCCCACGGATTCTTGGTGTCTTGGTAGGATCTGGAGGAGAAAAAAACACCGAGAGCCACCATAATTGTGGCATTCCCTTTTGGAATATGTAGCTCGCATGATGTAAACGGTGCAGTAATGTCATCCACGGGAAAACGTAGCATTGCGTCATCTTGATTTGGCAACTCCGTGGAAGTGCAGCTGCTTTTCAACTGATCAGGGGGGCTAATATTAATGTTGATTCCTAGATCTGATGCCTGCCTTTGGGCACTCATTGCTATTTTCACTTGCTTTATGATTTTGCCCTGCATTCTAGCTTGCATGTCTTTTTCGCGCTCCTGTGTTTGAAGCAACGCCTCCCATGACTCACGAACATAGTCCTCCAACCTGCTAATCCACGCTGCTTCCTCATCCTTTCTTCTCTGCCGGCTTCTGTAGGTATCCCTGTCGTTAGGAAAACCATGCTCCCAAAAAATGTTCCGTCCTAAACCTCTTATTCGGCCACTGTGTTCAGCAGTCCCGATGGCATACGTCAGTTCATCCTTCTCCCTATTGGGCCTAAACGCACCAATAGCTTTAGCTTGTAGAGCATAAGAAAATCTTTATGTTGCTCTTTCGAGTTTTGAGCCATGAACTAGCTTCCCGGTCTCTAGGTCCAGTCTTCCCCCATGAGCGAAAAACTAATTCTTCATGCGTTTGGGCCAATTGAGTGATTCTGGTGTGATACACTTGGCAAGAATGTCCGCTTCCATTTTTCCCACTTGGGAATGACAGTCGCGTAGCCACCTGATCCCATGCCATGGTGGTATACCTTCTGTCGGGCATTCTCTTGGTTCCTTCTCACCCGTTCCTCACCCTCTTTCGATGTCTTATACTGTACAAAATCATTCCAGTAGGGCCTCAACTTCGCGAGCGGGCCCCTAGTATTGAAATTAGGCATTAGGTTCTTCTTGACGTATTTTGTGTATAGGAATTTCTTCCAAATCTGGAATTGTGTGGCCATCTTCTTCATAGCCCACTTTTGAACTAGCTCCTTCAATTCATCATCGTTGATATCATCATAATCATCCGCTTGCAACGTGAAATGTTGAAGGATATCATCCTAAATTAAATTCTTATCAAGATCAGAGACAAAACTAACATGAGGCTCGTTGATCTTTTGCTTCCATTCACGGGCACTGATCGGAAGTCTGTCCCTTACAAGGTACCCACAGTGTTGTAGGAATTTCCTTGCATGTGGACCAAGTGATTCGCCTGTCTCGATATTGAATTCCGATATTATGTAGTGCCCCTCCAATGGCTTTTTCGGGCCTCGAATATTTTTGCTTTTTGCCATTGTGGTCGTTGATCCAGAGGGCTACGTATAAAAAAAGAATAAATAAATATCATATGTACACATAATAGATGATAGATATTTAAATATATATATATAACATTTAAATATATTTATAAATATATATACCTCGCCAGTATTTTTTTGCACAATATTTTCAAGAGCCAGGTATTAACTTTCGTCATCTACATCCTGTTGGTCACCATCGGCAAATTGAGTGCCGGTGTTGATAATATCCATCATTTCTTCATCCATGTTGTCTCTCGGGACAGCCATCTAGCTTTTACACCACTAGATATATCTATAAAAAATAAAAACCATATATCTATAAAATTAATCGAGTCATGTGCTTAAAATTAATTAAATAACTACACTTGAAATTCAAGTCTCCAAAGCATAACTTTGATTTCTTATTTTCTAGAAATATTTATTGGCAAGTGATATATATAACAAATTTATATATATAACAATATAAATTTAAAACTCTCTAATATGTATAACAATACAAATTTATAACTCTCTAATATGTATGTATAACATCACTGAAGTCAGTCTTTTTCCATATATCAAAATTCATATATATACAATATCACTAAAGTCAAAATATCAAAATTTATATCACCAAAGTTAGTATCTTTCCACATATCACTAAAATTAGTCTTTTTTCTTATATCAAAATTCATATATATACAATATATCACTAAAGTCAATATATCAAAAATTTATAACACTAATAATAAAGAAATTCTATTCAATTATCAAGAGATTCAAATATATATCTTCAATATTATTTTGTACAACTATATAGTTTAATTAATTCTGTATCTTGTATTACTGTATATATATACAAAAATTCATAGAATCTATTTTTTCTACATTTTTTCTCTGCCGGATAATTAATTTGCACACACATAGTACATCACACACGCAGTCACAAAACGGCAGAGGAGTACATCACACACGCAGTCACAAAACGGCAGAGGAGAATGCTGCTCAGCTCGATCTCAATCTATACACCGAGGATGACGATCACGGCTCCAGCGAGGACGAGGCGAGTACGATGACGGTGGCTCTAACGGGGACAAGGACAGAGCTAGTAGCTAGGCATGTACACACACGCGGACGTGGGGCTGGGGCGGAGATCGACGAGGCGGGCTAGGGACGAGGCGACGCGAGCCGCTGGATGGCCGAAATCGAGAGCCACAGAGACGTGTGCGGCTGGATCTGACAGGGACAAAGGCAGAGATCAAGCAGCCGCACGTGCACGGTTGAGGCGAGGGGCCGTGGCGTGATGAGGCAAGGCCGACGGGGGCGCGGTAATGATGACGAACGACGTTGGGACAACGGTGAAGAGAAGAGGCACGGTGGCGTGGCTGGATCTGGCAGGGACGAAGGTGCGGAGTGGCTGCACACGTAGGGTGGCAAGAGGCGCTCTCGTCGGCGGGCAAAAGAAACAGATCAAGGAAGAAGAATGGCACCCCTGAGGGAGTGGCCATGGGCGATGGTGACGAGGGCGGCGGCGGCGGTAGTGGCGATGGGCGACGAAGACGAAAAGTGAGGAGGAAGAAGAAACGACCGCCTTATATAGGGGAGGGACCTTTAGTCCCGGCTCCAGTAAACGACCGGGACTAAAAGACCTTTAGTCCCGGCTGGTAATACCAGCTGGGACTAAAGGTATTACCTTTAGTCCCGGCTCGTAATACCCGCCGGGACTAAAGGTCACCTTTAGTCCCGGCTGGTATTACGAGCCGGGACTAAAGGTGTATTTTGGCGGGCCGCAAAAAATGCAGCCCACCTTTAGTCCCGGGTAGTAGATCTACCCGGGACTAAAGTTGGGCTGCAGTTTCACTTACCACCCATTTCAAGCTTCATTTGTTTTTTTATATATTTCTTTCTATAAAATGTTAAAGTCTTGTTAATTGCACAGTAAATTAAATACAAGGCATAAAATTGTTTTAAAAGAATATGGATTTACTTTTGCTTTATTGCACACAGGAAAATTGTGTGACCTAAAGTTTTTTTGTTTTTTCTTATAAATATTGAAACATAATGTCATTAATAATTACTATTTCATTAATGCAAAAATGTAGTGTTTAATTTAAATCATTAAAACTTTTGTTTTCGATTGGAAATTTGTTTTCACATCATTTTAACATAAATCTTTTCATTTTTTCATCACTCATTGTCCAAAAGCGACATGGAAATCCGAACATAGAAAAAAAGGAAACACCTAATAAACATTTCTGAATTCACAATTATTACATAATACATCTAATACACACTATTAAACATCACTATATATCAAGCGGGCATAGTAGTGAACTTCTTCTTAACGTATATCCCTTGGTTATGATCGCGCCATAACCATGGAGTGTCCTCATCATTTAGCTGGATGCTTGGGTCTTTGTTCACTGTGAAGGGTGGGATTCGGTCATCATTTTCATAATCTTCAGATATGTCTGACTTGTCTTCAATTCCGACGATGTTTTTTTCCCTGAAAGAACTATGTGGCGCTTTGGCTCATTGATTGGGCCGTTGTTGTTTTTCCCTCTCTTCGGTTTTGTAGACATGTTCTTGACATAGAACACCTGATTCACATCCTTGGCAAGGACGAACGGTTTGTCTTTGTACCCAATATTGTTGAGGTCCATGGTTGTCATTCCATACTAGTTGTCGACTGCTACCCCGCCTCCAGTCGCCTTTACCCATTGGCACTTGAACAAAGGTACCTTAAAAGTAGGTGCATAGTTTAGTTCCCATATCTCCTCTATGCGGCCATAATATGTTTGCTTATTTCTATTAGGATCGGTGGCATCTATGCGGACACCACTGTTTTGGTTGGTGCTCCTTTTATCTTGGGCTACTGTGTAAACTGTATTCCCATTTATCTCGTACCTTTTGTATGTGAGGATATGCCACGATGGCTGCCTAGCCAACAAATACAGTTGCTCATCAATACTCTCATAACCCTGACATTCTTTTCACAACCAGTCGCTGAAAGTTTCCATGTGCTGACTCGTAATCCAAGCTTCAGACTTCCCTAGAAACTCGGATCGGAGCAACTCTTTATGTGTCTCGATAGACGGATCCACCAAAGAGGAGTTTTGCAGAACTATGTAGTGTGCTTTATTAAAATAATTATCCTGCGTACCAATATATGGTTTCTTCCCTAGTGTCCTCTTTCCACTTAGTCTCCCCTCGTGTCACAATTCAGGAACACCAATCAGGTCAAGGTTAGGAATAAAGTCAACACAAAACTCAATGACCTCCTCTGTTTCATAGCCCTTGGCGATGCTTCCTTCTGGCCGAGCACGGTTGTGAACATATTTCTTTAGGACTCCCATGAACCTCTCAAAGGGGAACATGTTGTGTAGGAACACAGGACCAAGAATGCTAATCTCCTTGACCAGGTGAACTAGGAGGTATGTCATGATATTAAAGAAGGAAGGAGGGAACACCAACTCAAAGCTGACAAGACATTAAACCACATCATTCTATAGTTTAGCTAGATCCATTGGATTGATTGCCTTTTGAGAAATTGCATTGAGGAATACACATAGCTTCATTATGGCTAGATGTACATTTGGAGGTAGAATACCTCTTAACGCAACTGGAAGCAATTGCGTCATGAGCACGTGGCAGTCATGGGACTTTAAGTTTAGGAATTTCTTCTTTGGCACATTTATTATACCATTTATATTCGAGGAGAATCCAGATGATACCTTGATGCTTGCTAGGCATTCAAACATGCTTTCCTTCTCTTCTTTGCTAAGAGTGTAGCTGGCAGAACTTAAGTAATGGCGTCCATTATCTCTCTTCTCTGGATGCAGGTTGTCTCGTTCTTTCAAACACCACAGGTCCAGTCATGCTTCAAGTGTGTCCTTAGGCTTCCCATACACACCCATGAAGCCTAGCAGGTTCACACAAAGATTCTTCGTCAGGTGCATCACGTCGATCGTGCTACGGACCTCTAGGACTTGCCAATAGGGTAGCTCCCAAAATATGGACTTCTTCTTTCACAGGGGTGCATGACCATCAGCGTCATTCAGAACAGGTTCGCTGCCACGTGCCTTTCCAAATACTACTTTCACATCCTTGACCATATTGAGTACATCCTCACCAGTTCGGTTGTCCGGCTTGGTCTGGTGGTCTGCCTTACCTTTAAAATGCTTGCCTTTCTTTCTTAGGGGGTGATTCGCAGGAAGAAATCGACGATGGCCAAGGTACATGACCTTTCGACATTTTTTTAAGAATATCCCTTGTTTGATTGTCCTGAAAGATTACTTAGAGCAGGCCAATCATTTATTGTTACGAACAACAATGCTCGCATGTCAAAGTGCTCCTGTTTGTGCTCATCCCACACACATACACCTAGTCTGTTCCACAAAAGTAGAAGTTCTTCAACTAGTGACCTCAGGTACACATCGATGTCGTTGCCAGGTTGTCTTGGGCCTTGGATGAGCACTGTCATCATAATAAACTTACGCTTCATGCATAACCAGAGAGAAAGGTTGTAGATACATAGAGTAACAGGCCAAGTGCTATGACTACTGCTCTGCTCCCCGAAAGGATTCATACCATCCGTACTTAGAGCAAACCTTAAGTTTCTTACGTTATTTGCAAACTCCAGGAAATCTCTATCGATTGCTCTCCACTGGGACCCATCAACAGGGTGTCTCAACATATTGTTTACCTTATGGTCTTTTTTGTGCCATCGCAACAACTTTGCATGGTCTTTGTTTCTGAACAGACGTTTCAAGCGTGGTATTATAGGAGCATACCACATAATCTTGGTAGGGATTTTCTTTGTGGGACGTTCGCCCTCAACACCACTAAGGTCATCTCGCCTGATCTTATACCATGATACATGACATACCGGGCATGCATCTAACTTCTCGTACTCCTCGCCACGGTAGAGGATGCAGTCATTAGGATATGCATGTATCTTCTGGATTTCTAATCCTAAAGGGCAGACTACCTGTTTTGCTTCGTACGTAGTGGCGGATAATTCGTTATCCTTCGAAAGCATCTTCTTTTGGATTTTCAGTAACTCCCCAAATCCCTTGTCAGATACACCATTCTTTGCCTTCCATTACAGCAATTTCAGTGTGGTACCCCACTTTTTCTACCCCGCATCACAAGTTGGGTATAGCAATTTCTTATGATCCTCTAGCATGCGCTCGAACTTGATCTTCTCCTTTTTACTTTCACATTCTCTTTGTGCGTCCCGAATGGCCTGACCAAGATCATCAGCGGGCTCATCTTCTGCCCCTACCTCTTCTTCAGCTTCCCCCATTGCAGTATCATTGAAGGCACCATATTCAGCAATAATGTCATCATCGTCCCATTGTTCTTCACCTTCTTCCATTACAACCCCGGTTTCTTCATGCTTCGTCCAATAAATATAGTTTGGTATGAACACCCGACTTCAACAAGTGTGAATGAAGACTCCTTGACCTAACATATTCCTTCAAATTCTAACATATGGAACATGTCCAGCACATGAAACCATCGCGTTTGTTTGCCTCGGCCACACGTAAGAAAGAATGCACGCCCTCAATGAACTCTTGGGAGCGGCGATCAGCATTGTACATCCAATGCCGGCTCATCTGCATTACATGACATACATACCATATTAAAACCTAGAACATAATTAGTTAATTATACGACATGCATGCCACCACACAAGGTATTAATTTATGAAAGTCTCGCTACAATGTAGACAATCCCAACTACCACTAAAAAAACTAAAGCTAAAATGCACTTCAGCAGCATAAGGATTTCACGACCAATCTCAACTAAAACAGACAGATCATGCGTTTGTTCAACATCTATGGGCTTTTTCCGCAGGATCACTGCCTCATCAGCCGCCGTAGCTGCCTGTGCAAGAGAGTTTTACACATGTTCAACATACTCTTCCTCCCAGTATCAGCCTGAACATCCAGTGCCATCCCACTGAAATTAAAACAAAAAATTAGAACTTTAATCACAATCATCATGAAAATAAGTATAAATTAACCATAATCATCAAATACGACAAAATAACTCACATTGCGATCCGGACACTTGTAGAAGATATGGCCCTTGTTGGGACACTCCTTCCTCACCCGGTACTCCATCACAATCTTCTTCTCACATTTGCCGCATGCAATGAGAGGGAGGTCTGACCTCAGTCGCTTTAGATCTCGATGAGAGGTCGAGGACCCAGAAGCAGTTGCCATCTACTCTCTATACTCATTTTTAATATAATATAAATTTCTCATTTTATAAACAAATAAAATTAAAAAACTCTAAAATTCTCTATATCTCTAAACCATGAAGTGTGCTATGCTTGCTAGAAATGAAAGCTGAATACTAGTTTTGAATAACTACTTTAACCTTCCTTCATCCAAATATGCAAACTTTAAAGTGATTTTGAGCTTAAATGGCTTACAAATAAAAAAAATCCACCATAAAAAACCACATATATCTAGTCCATAAAATGAGATATGCTACTGATGAAACATGAGAGTATAAAGTTGGTAACCTTTAGAACCGAAGAATCGATGGAGGAATCGAAGAAATCTTGTGATTACTAGCGATGAGGAAGAAGAGTGGCCGGCGATGAAGCAAGAACACTGAGCTCGAAGTGGCTCGGGCTCGGGGAGGAAGAAGGGGTATATAGGAGGGGACCTTTAGTCTCGGTTGGAGACAGCAACCGGGACTAAATGTCCCTTTCTAGTTCCGGACGGAGCCTCCAGCCGGGAGTAGACTTTTACTCCTGGTTGGAGGGACCAATCGAGAGTAAAAGTTAACCTTTAGTCCTGGTCAGTAGATCCAACCGGGACTAAAGATCCTCTATAGCAAAAGCCTGCCGCATTAGCCGTTGGGCAGGGACCTTTAGTCCTGGTTAGATCTACCAACCGGGACTAAAGGTTTCTCTAGTCCTGAGCGCAAAAAATACCGGGACTAAAGCCAAATTTCGAAAGTGGATCAAAAGTCGTTTATCTACTGGTGGTTATACCCCTACACAAATGTTCTGTGTTTGTGCTGTGAAGAGATGCATCGCGATTGGCACGAATGATCATACACTGGGTGTTGAGGCATGGAAGGGGCTCTATCAGAGCATCAGGTCAACACAGAACGACTTGTCTCTGATTGCAGATCAGATATCAGTTCACTTCTAAATGTGGGTTTTTATTTTCAGTTATGTACATACAGTATAGTATAGAATGTTTGGACGGCAGAACTGCCCATTAGAGAAATTTTGGATATAATATAGTACTTGCGTAAACTCATTTGTGTGGTCGGTGGAAATCATATATCTATTTCAGATTATTTAGACGCTGTGGTTTCATGTGATTGCTTCAAAGAAAAATATTCGGCTGCACTTCTACATGGCTAGTAATATTATAGTACAGAGATTGTGTCTTTGCCAAATTTGTAACGTGTTGTAATTTTTCCATTGTAGACACGTCCTCATCAGTCTTCATTCAACCTCTGCTATTGATCGACTTAGTTCAGAAGATCGTAAACATAGATGTCGTGGATAGAAACTTGACTGAACCTATATTGTATTTGTATACATGCTTGTTCTCTCCGTTTTTTGATGCTGTGCATATCTGTATTCCGATCAGATTCTACATTATATTCCGCAATACATATACATTTTATAAATATAAGAACAACCAGATGGAGTTACGTAAACACTAATCTCAATTAAACAAGGCTAATCAGATGTTCAATCTTCCATGATAGATTCATCATGGAACCTCGGAGATGATGTGGCAAAGACGTGCCCCCAGTGGTTACGTAAACACTAATCTCAATTAAACATAGCTAATCAGATGTTCAATTTCTCCAGGGTAGATCCATCATGGAACCTCGGAGATGGCGCGGCGAAGCCGCGCCCCCAGTTTTCTGGTACATTACTATATAGAAACGACTACAGTCAACTAAAAGCCTTCCCCTCGGAAGCGCTCTACCCCACAAACCGACTACAAGGCCAGCGGGACTAGGTTCAAGGAGGAGTCATTTGAGAAGACAAGCATCGACTGCGATCAAACGATAATAAGTCTTTTCATTTGATTAACGATAACATTTATTACATACCAACTTTACACAGGTTACAGATGGAGCAGATTCACTCGAACGCCAGATTGTCTGCATGAGCAGTGGCTATCCCGTCCATCTCGTCTTCCGCAGCATCAAACTGCTCTCACGGTAACGACCTTCACCAGCCTGCGACCCCTCGCCGTCTGGTGCTATCGGCGATGCGTTTCATCTGGAAGACAGCCGATGTCGCATCTAGACCGGTTCCACTTCGTTTGACTCGGGATAACGGCTTCCCAGCCTCGACGGCAGGTCGGCGCCCGCGGCACCTACCCACCCTAACCGGCGCCGTTCGATATTGTCCTACGTCGACCAGGCGCTAGTAATTACTACGCGATCAGAACACGTCAATTGCACACATGGATGGCCACTGTACAACGAATTTATTGTGGCAGTTGAGTTACTCATTGAACACCGTCGGGGCTTTCCACTTTCTCTGAAGTTAGACTGTCCTCCTGTTTCCTCGGACTTATAAGCCGTATTTTTTAGCCAACGAATAATATTTTTCTCTCACAATAAATTAGCCAATAATACTTTCAGTTATGGCTTATTAGCCAAGTGAACAGGGCATATATTCATTTTCCCCCATTCTTCGTCTCTCGTTTCACAATTAGAGCCAGTTCGGTTAGTGTAGATGAGGCCAGAAATTATTCCTACTGGTCACTGTTATACTATCTCCGTTTTCGTTTACTTGTCACCGAATTTACTGTAGCAATTTTAACCATACGTTTTTCTGCAAAAGATTTTTAGAGACATCAAGTTTTCACATATATGATTCTTTATTGAACATGCTTCATTAGTGTTATATACATTGAAGTATCTAAGATTTTTTTAGAAGAAAAAACAAATGGTCAAATTTGCTACAGTAAAAAGTTGCTGACAAGTAAACACAAACGGAGGAAAGTACAAATTAGACAATCGTTTCGGTTGGAAATCGTTTCAGGTGTTCATTCCGAGGTAACAGAACAGGCCCTTACTGACATATGTTCTGCCCCCATGTCGTCTGTTTGTTCTGCTTGTTTCTCGACTATAGGGGTGTTTGGTTCCTACAGGAAAATTTTAGTCCCTGTCCCATCGGATGTTTGGACACATGCATAAAGTATTAAATATAAACGAAAAAAATAACTAATTGCACATATTGTGGCTAATTTACGAGACGAATTTTTTAAGCCTAATTAGTCCATGATTTGACAATGTGGTGGTACAGTAAATATGTGCTAATGGCGGATTAATTAGGCTTAATAAATTCGTCTCGTAAATTAGTCTCCATCTATGTAATTAGTTTTATAATTAACTCATATTTAGTTCTCCTAAATAGCATCCGAATGTCCGATGTGACATGGACTAAAATTTAGTCCATGGAACCAAACACCCCCTAGGCAGCACATCTTCCCTCACTTCTTCCTCAGTGAAGATTGGTTCATATATCGCACGTTTGCTTCATAGATGTGATGTCTTCGATTGTTCAATGCATACATTCAAATCCTAATATTCTGTCTACTTCGTATTGTGAGAGAATGACACAATGTATCGGGTGTTTGAATCCCCGGCTGAACTTAAAGCAAAAAAAAAAAAAGGAGCCCCCGGTTGAAAGCTGAAATTACAGGTTCAAACAAATCCCATGCTGTTTACAACCAAGTCGAAGTTTTAAAAAAAAACAGTGATTGAAGCTTTCGTTTAGTTCAAATTTTTTTGCCAAGATTGAAGTTAGATGCTTGCGGCCTGAGGCAATACGTTTTGGAAAGGGCACTGCACGCGCCGAGTTGCTGCTGCTTGTTACTCCCTCCGTTCCAAATTACAAGTCGTTTTAACTTTTTAGTTCATCTATTTTGCTATGTATCTAGACATATTATTATATCTAGATGTATAGCTAGTCCTACCTACTACTGGTACATAAGTAAGAGCGACAAAAAAATTAAACAGACAAGCTGCGCATTTTAAAGCACAGAGATGCAATCCTAGCACTGGAAGAGCCGAGGGATAGATGTTAAAAAAAGCCGAGCTACAGGAACATTTTCCATGGTAATTTCTACACTTCACGTCTTGACCATTCGTATACTTTGTATATAGGCGCTGCATGCTTTCAGTTCAGTGCATTTGCCATTGGAACTATTATTGCCATTGGAACTATTATTGCATTTGCTATTAGAACTATTATTGCCATTGGAACTATTATGTGACATTGGCACATTGCTCAAATATGATTTCAGACAACAATGATCAACTGGGCACCAAATACTGCCACTGAAAACGATAGACTAATTGAACCACACATTGTAGATGCAAAACAAGCAAGAAAACACAGGAAAGAGTCAAACAAGAAATCTTAATGCTTCGAATTTCATTCATCACGAATTGTGCTCCAAGCATTAAGCCTTCTCGTAAAACACACATGTTGCGGAATGTTCACATTGGTCCTCGTCACAGCACCTGATCATTGATCCAAAGTTCCGGCAAAAAGAGAGAAGTGGAAGAACCTGCTGCTGCTGCTGCTGTACAGTGCTACCACTACTACCCAAATCTCTCCGATGAAATGAACAGTGGTCTAAGATCATGCGAGGACCAATACTACTCTACGCTACTGATAAACTACCCAATTAAGTGTCAGGATCAAGGCCAAGAAGACGGCCAAATCTGAAGGAAATCAGACAACAGGCGTTCAAGCTGTTCCCAGTGGCTAAATGCCGGATGTATTTGGGCCAGTTATCTTTAGTGGTTTTGTTAGTCATGGGCCAAGGTAGTTGGGCCGAGCTGTAGGTCGGCGGTGACGGGGGAGGATATAACCCCGATGTAACAAACCGAGAAGGATATCAAATAACAGAATCCGTATCTAAACTCTGAACTCGTTGTTCTTCTAAACTCGCTCATTGCTGTTCTTGCTTTCTTCCCCAAATTCCCTGCTGATTTCTATCCCAAATTCCTTCCACTCCCGTTATCAGTTGCGTTCTGATCCGGAACGTAACAATTGGTATCCAGAGCCGTTGATCGGGGTGGAAATTTTTTTCTCCCCATCGATTCCTCGTCCTGGCACCCGCCCGCAAACCGACCAAATTGCAGTTGCAGATGGCGGCTGGAAGAACTATCCTCCAAGTTCGATGACATGGCGAAGCAGATGAGTTCCTTCAGCGGGATGGCGAAGCAGTTCGAAGGCCATCGCGAGATGATGAGGCAGACGCTCGACTCGGTGAACAGCATGGGGTCGCGTCAAACGTCTGTCGAGGTGATGCTCGATGATTTGCGCGGCTCGGCGGATGCAACAGCGACCTCCCTCCACAACACCTCCTCTAGCATCGACTCGTTGGTGACGCGCATGGATTCGCACGAGGCGCCGATGAACCCCGGGATCACCCCCAGGCCTGGCGCATTGGGGTGCCCTTCGGTGACCGTGGTCGTTTCTGACGTAGACTAGGCCTGATCTTCCAATAGGTATGATAGCGTCGATTGGTGGAGACTCGATGTTCATGATCTAGGCTTCGAACCAAGACTGATTCGGACCCCTACAATCGTTACACCACTGCTCCGTTGGTTATCAACCACGCGAACGTGATTGACCTCGCCGATAAGGCTTTCCTGCAAGCGAATTGAGAACACAAACAAGAATGGGATGAACGCAATCTGAAATTGCAAATAAATAGGAGGCTTATGATAATGAGAAGGAGTTTAAGTCTTTATTCGTAATAATTAATTGCCACAGGCGAACAAGATCAAGAACTGGGGCCCTGGTTCACAGCAAGCAGCTTTGGCGGCACAGTTGCAGCAAAACGATATTTGTTTCACGAGGAAATCAAGAACTAAACAAAACACAAACCCTAAGGAGAGCGACGACTGCTATTTATAGAGGCTTGTGCGTCACCCCCTGGACTCGTCCCCTAATAGGCCCAAACACGATACACGGTCCAACGGACCAAAAGACGGTGTCACAGCACCTGGACAGATTCTGGACGCTGACTTGTTTCGACGATTCCTGTTGATTTCAAAGGTCTTTTGACGTGAAACCATTTGGATTAGCTTCCTTATCAAATTAGTTTTTCAACCATATATGGATCGTTGAAAACGGAGTCCGGATGCGTCCTGGGTGACCAATTTAAGGCAGACTGGTCCTAGAGGCCAAGACAGACTCCAACTTGAGTTGCTTTGGGCCTCCACCTCGGGGACTCGAACCGAATTAGCCTTGGGCCTCCTTCTTGACTAGGACACCCTTACTGGGCTCCTACCTGTGGGGGTAAGGCCCCCAAGACATGGGCCGCACCATCAGAGGTGGCCCGGCCCACAAGATCAAGGCGTGCACGGCGTGCACCGCAAGACATTGTATAGTACCAAATAGGATACTTTACTTGTAACTCTACTCCTCCAGAGTATATAAGGAGAGGCAGGGATCCTCTACTCGACATCATGTATTCAATACAATACACTAAAGACACATGACGTAGGGTATTACGTCGATCAGACAGCCCGAATCTGTCTAAATCATTGTCTCTGCGCCTTGTGTCACCATCCGGTTCCTGATTACGCGCATCCCCACCGACAAATCTACCATCGCAGGATACCCCTCGGTGGACTGTCGACGATATTCTATCGACAGTTGGCGCGCCGGGTAGGGGTGTGCGCTTGATCCTCCGGCAAATCAGATGGCGTACCTCAAGATCATCGGCACGTTCTCGGCGATGGCCCTGTGCTTCTACAGCTCGCACAGACTGTCGCCGGGGAGGCGCTCATACAGCAAGCTCGCCGCTTCATCCGATCTCGAGATGTCGTTCGTGAGCTCCACCACATTCACTTGCCAGATGGCGTTAAGGTCTCCACGTTTAAGTCAACCTTCGCGGCACCCGCACGGCGCTCCACTTCCTGATTGGATCTGCTGGCCCCATCCTAATCCGAGTCCATCGTGATCACGATGCCAAGCCGAACACAAGCATATCGCCGAGTTACAATGAGATCCAATCGGGACCAAGCACGTGCATGCACGGTAGAGCGGCAGCCTATCGTCGTTTGGTGTTTCCATCAGCCAAGAGCAATCAATCAAATAATAAACAAATAGCCATGCAAGCTAGCTATGGGATCAAGTTATTGAAGAAGCCTTGTTCTGCACGTACGCATGTACTGGTACATGTACGAGAGAAAAAAGCTGGCATGTCTACTCAGCCATGGCCACCGATTACGTTCGTTCTGCTACGACTCCACTCTCCCGCCAGAGCTGCTAAGCGAGCTGTCCGAACTACTTACTCCGACCACCTGTCGCGTCACAATCAAGATCATCGCGAAGAACAGTGCCGTGACAACCACGACTGCCGCCATGACGACAGTTCGGAAAGCTCGAGGGCTGGGCAACTTCGTCAACGCCGACCAAATAACGCCATACGTCGCCGACCAGACTTTCTATCTAAATCTAAGTCACGCTTTAATATTGTTCTAAATATTCTCCAATCTCCGTATATCGCCATAATGTTTCTCCGAGCTGTTTTCTTCATGTTTGCTCTTCAAACGATTTTCTAAACCCCCGAACAGTCCTGTTGATGCTCGGACGCCTCCAGAGACGGCCCTATCTCTGGCTCCTCCCTACACATGCACGAGCGTTTGCGCTCTGCGTTATGGGTGGTCGGCAGTGGCTCCTTGGTCACGCCTGTTCCTCCTACACGTGCATGGGCTCCGCGCTCGACGTTATGGACTATGGGCTAGCTAGGGCTGGAGACTCAGCTACACACTAACTGTTCGGGCGGTTTATATTAAACATAAATATATTTTCACGCCAATTGATCGCCGAACTGCATACGCTGTTTCATCACCATTGCTGATTTTTCTCTGAAGTTCATATATTTTTACATCATGTACTACCCGTTCTACATGTTTGTATTGCAGGATCATCGTCCAGGTGATTGGACCACCTGGTGCTCGGACTTCTCCACCGATCAACTAGTCGGACCGTTTGGTTCATAGACTCCGTCGCTGACCAGTTGATCGGACTGTTCGCCGGTCGCTTCTACTCAATGCTCACTTCGCCGCCGACTAGTTGACTAGACTATTCGTCGCTCGTGCTTCATCGCCAGCTACGCCGGTTACTCCTCAGCGCCCGGATTCTTCGTGCTCGGGGAATAAGTGGGCACACTTCACCGCACGGACATCGTCAGCTACGTCGATGCTCGGACCTCGCCGCCTACGCCGGGAACTCCTCGCTCCTCGGTGCTCGGACATCGCCGCCTACACCGGGAACTCTTCGGTGCTCGGTCATCACCAGCGACGCCGGGGACTCCTCGCTCCTCAGTGCTCGGTCATCGCCAGCGATGCCGAGGACTCCTCGCTCCTCGATGCTCGGACATCGCCACCTACGCCGTGGACCCCTTGCTCCTCGGTGCTCTGTCATAGCCAGTGACGCCGGGGACTCCTCGCTCCTCGGCGCTCGGTCATCGCCAGCAATGCTAGGGACTCCTCGCTCCTCAGTGCTCGGACATCGCTAGCGACGCCGGGGACTCCTCGCTCCTCGGTGCTCAGACATCGCCGCTTATGCCGGGGACTCCTCGCTCCTTGCTCCTTGGTGCTCAGACATCGCCGCCTACGCTGGGGACTCCTCGCTCCTCGCTCCTCGCTCCTCGTTGCTCAGACATCGCTGCCTACGCCGGGGACTCCTCGCTCCTCGGTGCTCAGACATGACCGCCTACGCTGGGGACTCCTCGCTCCTCGGTGCTCGGTCATCGCCAGCGACACCGGGGACTCCTCGCTCCTCGGTGCTCAGTCATCGCCAGCGATGCCGGGGACTCCTCGCTCCTCGGTGCTCGGTCATCGCCGCCTATGCCGGAGACTCCTCGCTCCTCGGTGCTCGGACATCTCCGACTACGCCAGGGACTCCTCGCTCCTCGGTGCTCAGTCATCGCCAGCGATGCTGGGGACTCCTCGCTCCTCGGTGCTCGGTCATCGCCAGCGACGCCGGGGACTCCTCGCTCCTCGGTGCTCGGTCATCGCCAGCGACACCGGGGACTCCTCGCTCCTCGGTGCTCGGTCATCACCAGCGACGCCGGGGACTCCTCGCTCCTCGGTGCTCGGTCATCGCCAGTGACGCCGAGGACTCCTCACTCCTCGGTGCTTGGTCATCGTCGCCTACACCGGGGACTCCTCGCTCCTCGGTGCTCGGACATCTCCACCTACGCCAGGGACTCCTCGCTCCTCGGTGCTCAGTCATCACCAGCGATGCTAGGGACTCCTCGCTCCTCGGTGCTCGGTCATCGCTAGCGACGCCGGGGACTCCTCGCTCCTCGATGCTCGGACATCGCCAGCGACGTCGGGGACTCCTCGCTCCTCGGTGCTCGGACATCGCTAGCGACGCCGGGGACTCCTCGCTCCTCGATGCTCCCTTGGTGGTCGGATCTTGCTATGTCTCATCGGTGCGCTAACAAGCTGCTCCATGCTATTCAGATCAGGGTGCTGATCTTGGGCAGCACGTCTGGAGTCTTGATACGCGCATGTTAGACGATGTTGGCAAGCTTTCAGACTTCTTTGTCCTTTGACCCTGCTACAAGATTCATTCTTCATCTTCTAGCAGGCTCGGGGACTAAGTGGGCATACTTCACCTTGCGATGAATGTGCTTGTTCTCATCTCGAGGCTACGCCCGGGGACTGGCTGCCTGCTCGGCTGGTTTTCTACTTTATGACCCTGGCACCACGTGACTACGTCACCTACTATCAGGCTTGAGGACTAGCTGTGGGGGTATGGCCCCCAAGACATGGGCCGCACCATCAGAAGTGGCCCGGCCCACAAGATCAAGGCGTGCACAGTGCTGCTCGGCGTGCACCGCAAGACATTGTATAGTACCAAATAGGATACTTTACTTGTAACCCTACCCCTCCAGAGTATATAAGGAGAGGCAGGGGTCCTCTACTCGACATCATGTATTCAATACAATACACCAAAGACACAGGACGTAGGATATTACGTCGATCAGACGACCCGAACCTGTCTAAATTGTTGTCTCTGCGCCTTGTATCACCATCTGGTTCCTAATTACGCGCACCCCCACCGACAAATCTACCATCGCGGGATACCCCTTAGTGGACTGTCGATGATATTCTGTCGACACTACCCGTCCTAACCATGCGCCAAACATGGTCATAAGCATGGGTGTCTTGTCCTCATCATCCTCCCCTTCTTGATGAAAAACCATCCTCGGCGTCGATGTTGTTTGATGTCGATCCTGCACAACATGAGGACAAACGAGGTTTCCAAAATAATGTGAGTGGACAATGTTGTGAGAAAGAATATGACCACATGTCCAGGTTTGTAGCATGTCTTGTCCTACAGACATGTAGTCTGCTCGATTGAAATACACACGATCTTTGACAATACTATCATACAAAAGATTAGTACTAACAAGAAACATATGCTCCCTTTCTTTGGATCCCACTTGTGTTCAAAAAGCAAAACTAGAGAAATATGGCATAACAACAGTGTTGATTTTACTGTCCTCTAGTTGATCATTACTTTGCACAACAAAACGAGAATTCGGATTTATACAAATGTAAACTCGTTGTATTAAATATTATCCTTGGTTGTTATATTTGTCAAAAACATGATATGTATGTCTAGAGAACCATGGCAAATCAGCATATGCATAAAGTTCCTCCTCTAAAGAACTAAGATTACACGAAACATTAAATTCAATGTATCCCAAAGTATTTAAAGAAGACAACAATTTCAGCTCATCAACTTCACTAGCATTATGAATAACAGGTCTATTTCAGCACAAGTGCTCAATTTCAGCACACATATAACATGATCATTCTTCAATGATTGCATGAGAATAACATAAATATCATCATGCAAGTCATCTTCGTCACAAGAAACATCAAGCAAATCATCTCGTGACAAAGGTAAATCAAGCGAAGACTCCACTAAAATTTGCTCTATCATAGCATGATTGGTAGAAATATTCAGCACATCAAGAGAACTCTCACCTTCCGTGAGTTTAGCATCGTGGGCATTACCTTTGATCTCATGTTCAGCAGGAGTAATAGTTGATGGTTCTGAATTTTCACATGAGGCTGTGAGCTCTTCATTTTCTTCCATGTCATCCTCTCGCTTATGTACATTATCCTGCAAAAGGTTAGTTATAGCAAGAGAAATAACAACAGACACTTTCTCGAAATAGTGCATCTCAGCATATGAAGTCAAAATAGGAGGTGGATTAACAAAGGTTTCTCATATAAGGAGTTTCATATCATTTCAAGTTTGAGGTTTATCAGAAGGATCTAAAGACTCCCACCAAGATAAAGCAGAATATCGCAAAACACTAGCTGCATTTTTACCTTCTTCCTTGGACACATAAAGCGAGTAGCAAATATGTTATCTATGGTAATTTCTCACTCCATGTACTCATCAGCACCTATACCATCATAAGTCGGTGGATATGAACAACATGTCATTGTTAGAATCAAACAAGAAAACACACAAGTATGTATTTTTTCTATCAGCTACTATAGGATGTGGTCAAGGAGTAAAGTCACACACTCTCAAGCGTCTTACCACGGTCTTACAAGTGTTTTTACCAAAGCAACAGGTGGTGTAATCGGTCGATGACTGTGATACCGTTGTAGCTTGAGTGTAACAGTTGCAAGACGAACCTGTACTTAGTTAGAAGAAAGTGGAGCTTGGACAGACACAATATAGTAGTAAGGAATAACAATAATTTAATTCAGAAATTGCAAGATTGAAAAGTAGTCCCAAGCTAGTCTATGTCGCCAGCCTAGACTCATCCTGGACCTAGTTCAACAAGCAACAATATCTCAGCACAAGGACTAACCAGGATGCAAGCACTTCTGAATTTTTTTTCACCTTCCTTTTTTTTCTTTCCTTTTTCTTTTGGTGCGGCTTTTTTTTGCACTTCTTTGCCTTTTGCGTTACCTTATTTTTATCTTTTTTTATAATAACAGAATGTGCCGCAAGACAAGTGCTCGTAGATCTTCTACCTTCATACACCAAGCAATAAATCCTTTTTTAGATGCACAAAACCTAATCAGTCTAAAACACGCATGCGTGGCTGATACAAGCTATAGCAAAATCTAGACTTTCCTTTCATGTGGAAAACGTGACTGAGAAGAACACATGAACAAGCTATCCCAAATATCTAGACTTTTCTTTCTAAATCAATATCACCCAAAGAAATAATGGGAAGGTGAAAAAAAATTCATTCATGTAGACTAAGTCCGATCTTTCGATAGGTATGATAGCATCGATTGGTGGAGACTCGATGTTCCTGATCTAGGCTTCGAACCAAGACTGATTCGGACCCCCGCAATCATTACACCACTGCTTCGTTGGTTATCAACTACGCGAACGCGATTGACCTCGCCAAGAAGGTTTTTCTGCAAGCGAATCAAGAACATAAGCAAGAACGGGATGAACGCAATCTAAAATTGCAAATAAATATGAGGCTTATGATAATGAGGAGGAGTTCAAGTCTTTATTCGAAAGGACTAATCGCCACAGGCGAACAAGATCAAGAACTGGGGCCTTGGTTCACAGCAAGCAACCTTGGCGGCACAGCTGCAGCAAAACGATATCTGTTTCACGAGGAAATCAAGAACTAAACAAAACTCAAACCCTAAGGAGAGCGACGACTGCTATTTATAGAGTCTTGGCGTCACCCCCTGGATGCGTCCCCTAATGGGTCTAAACACGATACACGGTCCAACGGACCAAAAGACGGTATCGCAGCAACCTGGCAGATTCTGGACGCTGACGTGTTTCGACGATTTTCGTTGATTCCGAAGGTCTTTTGACGTGAAACCACTTGGATTGGCTTCCTTATTAAATTAGCTTTCCAACCAGACTTGGATCGTTGAAAACGGAGTCCGGATGCGTCCTGGGTGATCAGTTTAAGGCAGACTGGTCCTGAAGTCCGAGGCAGACTCGAACTTAATTTGCTTTGAGCCTCCAACTCGAGGACTCAAACCAAATTAGCCTTAAGTCTCCTTCTTGACTTGTACGCCCTTGCTGGTCTCCTGCCCTCCTAACCATGCGCCATGATCGTAAGCATGGTTGTCATGTCCTCGTCAGTTCCACCACCGTGGCGGGAGTTGGACCTGAACATTGCTCCTGGGACGTCATCACGCTCACATGTGAGGGACGTGGAGCGGCCCAAGGGGCACAGCGAGCACTGCAGCGGGATCATGGATCCCGACCGCAGTTCTGCGTGGAGGTACGTGCTTTAAAACCCCGCCTGATTCGTTGTTTCAGCCCGATTTTGTTCCCCGCTCGTCGCCTTTTCCTAAGCTCGAGTTTTCGAAGTTTGATGGCTCGAATCCGCGCTTATGGCAAGATCATTGTACCATGTTTTTCGAGGTATATGCTGTGCATCCTTCGCTGAAGACCCGCTTTGCGGCTTTGAACTTTGTCGGCTTCGCGAAGACATGGTTGCACACGGTGGAGCGGTGCGAACGCATTACTGAGTGGCCCACTCTTTGCAAGTTGGTGATGGGGCGTTTCGACAAAGACCAGTACCCATTGATTCTCAAGCAATTTGAAGCCACGGTTCAGACTGCCTCTGTGGCTGAATTCATAACAGAGTTTGAGCAAGCTGCCCATAGTTTGCTGCTATACAATCCAAACTATGATGAAACATACTTTGTCACGAGGTTTCTTGCAGGCCTCAAGGAGGAAATTCGTGCTGGTATTGTGCTGCATAGGCCACCTGATGTCGATACAGCGAGCGCCTTGGCTCTTCTGCAGGAGGCTGAGCTCGGCAAGTCTAAGGGCAGACCTCAGGTGAAAGATGGTTACAAGAGCTCATTTAAGGCATTTGGTGACAAGGTGAGGACAGGTGAGGCTGAGAAACCCAAGCCACAGTCTCTGTTACCTGAGCAAGAGGACAAGTTGACAACACTTAAGAGTTTCAGACGCCGAAATGGGCTGTGTTTAAAATGTCGTAACAAATGGAGCAAAGATCATGAGTGCCCCCCTCAAGTGCCTTTGCATGTCATTGAGGAGCTGTTGGATGCCCTGGAAACCATAGGAGTGGATGATTCTGAGCCTGATTGTGAAGTTCTGGAGGAAACAGTAATGGCAGTTGGTCATGCCACTCTTTCAGATCAAGCTAAAAGAAGAACTATGAAACTGTGTGGACAGATTGGGGGCAAGGAGGTGCTGATCTTGGTGGATTCTGGTAGTGTGGCCTCTTTTATCAGCACTCAGTTGGCAGATAGTCTCCAGTTACAGTCTGTCCAATGCAATCAAGCCAACTTTGTGACTGCAGATGGCAGTCCCATAGTCTGCAGTAGACAGGTTCAAAATTTGAAGTGGAAGGTGCAGGGCCATTATTTTATGACCACAGTGGGGATTCTTCCACTCAAGTGCTTTGATATGGTGTTGGGAGAAGATTGGCTTGAAGAATGCAGCCCAATGTGGGTGCATTGGTCTAACAAAATCATGAGGTTCACCTATCAAGGGAAAAGGATTGAGCTATATGGGGTCATGCATCAGGTTGATCAGTGTACTGCTATTTCTGCTCACTGTTTGCAAGGATTGTTTACAAAGGAAGCTGTTCAGTTTTGTCTACAGCTGAAACTGGAAATGCCCCAAACACAGTTGACAGCTGCATCACAGGAACTGCATTCTATCAGTTTATCTGATTCAGTTGAGGTACCAGTTGAGGTCAGGGAGCTCCTTAGCACTTATGAGGATCTCTTTCAGGAACCCAATGCTTTGCCACCACAGAGATCTTTCGACCATCACATACAACTGTTACCAGGAGCTCCACCTGTCAGCATCAGGCCATACAAGTACTCACCTGCTCAAAAGGATGAGAAAGAAAAACAGTTGGCTGAAATGCTCAAGAATGGAATTATCAAACCAAGCCAAAGCCCCTATGCTTCTCCAGTACTATTGGTAAAAAAAAAGATGGCTCATGGAGGTTTTGTGTGGTTTATAGGCATCTTAATGCTCAAACAGTAAAAAACAAGCATCCCATGCCTATATTTGATGAACTTATTGATGAATTGGCTGGAGCTCAATGGTTTTCTAAGTTGGATTTTAGAGCTGGTTATCATCAGATTTGTATTCATCCAGAAGATACTCATAAAATAGCTTTTAAAACCCATAATGGCCTCTATGAATTCCTGGTCATGGCTTTTGGACTGACTAATGCTACTGCTACATTTCAGAGTGTGATGAGTTTCATATTTGCTGCTCTCTTAAGAAGAAGTGTCCTTGTATTCATGGATGACATTCTTATTTACTCAGCTACATTGGAGGAGCATGTGAGTTTGTTGAAACAGGTGTTTGACATTCTTAGGCAGCATCAGTTCTTCATTAAGCTATCTAAGTGCTCTTTTGCTCAGCATGAAATATTATACTTGGGTCATTGCATATCTAAGGATGGTGTAGCTACTGAAAAAGCAAAGATCTCTGCTGTGGAGCACTGGCCTATGCCAACAAATGTGAAAGAACTCAGGGGATTCTTAGGCCTCACAGGATATTACAGGAAGTTTATTAGGCACTATGGTCTGATCAGTAGGCACTTGACTAATTTGCTAGAGAAGGGAGTACCTTTTGTTTGGACTTCACAGGCCTAAGAAGCATTCACTCAGTTGAAACTTGCTCTTGTTAGTGCTCCTGTGCTGGCAATTCCTGATTTCAGTAAGCCATTTGTACTAGAAACTGATGCCAGTGAGGTGGGTTTTGGGGCTGTTCTGTTGCAAGATTCTCACCCTGTGGCATATCTGAGCAAAGTTGTGTGTCCTAAGAACCAAGCTCTGCCAACCTATGAAAAAGAATGCCTGGCTATAATTCTTGCAGTAGAGAAGTGGCGTCCTTATTTACAAAATGCTGAATTCATCATTAGAACTGATCACAAAAGCCTGCTTCACTTAACTGAGCAAAGAATCACTTCTAGAATTCAGCAGAAGGCATTGTTAAAATTGAAGGATCTCCAGTTTAAAATCATCTATAAGCAAGGAGCTCTGAATCAGGCAGCTGATGCTCTTTCCAGGTGTTATTCTCCACAATCTATTATGGCTGTCTCTTTTGCTAACCCTGACTGGTTGGACAGAGTGAAGTTGGGGTATAGTGATGACCCCCTTGCTATGCAGATGCTATCTAACCCAACTGGAGATTATTCTGTCACTGATGGAATCATTAGACATCAGGGAAGAATATGGTTGGGATCAAATTCTCTAGCACTGCAAGCTGTTCAAAGTTCTGGAGTTGGGGGCCATTCAGGATTTCAGGCCACTTACTACCGTATCAGGCATTTATTTTCTTGGCCAGGAATGAAGGTTGCAATAGCTAAGTATGTACAAGAATGTCAGGTTTGCCAACAATCAAAGGTGGAGCATGTCAAACCTCCTGGGTTTCTGCAACCCCTGACAGTTCCCACTCAGGCATGGCAGATTGTGTGTATGGACTTCATAGAGGGTTTGCCAAAGTCCCAGAAATTTGACACTATCTTAGTGGTGATTGACAAGTATACAAAATATGGCCATTTTAGGCCTTCTGCAGTGTTTTTCCCGGAGTGAAGCTAAGAAAGGAGAGAGAGGATTTGAGCACCGCTCCTTCCACTGCAACCGGTGGTGCCAAATTTGAGTGATGCCCAGAAAAGAAGGAGCGATGCATGTACAAGCTGCGCTGCCGGCACAACAAAAAAACTAATTTGTTGGTCCGGTCTCTGCAACCATTGGTCAGTGCATTGTACCTTGTTTAGGGAGAAAGAGTGATGTACTGATTATTTTATTTGAAGAGTCACGGATGGCTGCGATGCCTTTTTCTTTCCACACTGCAGCTGTGCTAGGGCGATGCCTCGTTTCCACCGTGGCGTCTGCTTTTCTCTGAGCACCACTTGCACGCTGTGGACGGCCTTATACCTTAGGCTCACCCTTTTTCTGCTCTGACAGTTGCACAGGCTTACCTTGATTCAGTGTACAAGTTGCATGGGTTACCACAAGGAAAAGTTTCAGACTGTGATAAGATCTTCACCAGTGCTGTGTGGAAGGAACTATTTCGGATGTCTGATACTCAGCTCATGATGAGCTCGTCATATCATCCGCAGATTGATGGGCAGTCAGAACGTCTGAACCAATGCTTGGAAGGCTTTTTGCGCTGTGCGGTGAACTCTTACCCTCGACAATGGAATAAGTGGCTGTTCGTAGCTGAGCTATGGTATAATACAAGCTTTCATTCGGCCTTGGGGCGCTCACCGTTTGAAGTTCTTTATGGTCATCCACCAAGACAGTTTGGGTTATCCAATGAAATACAGTTTCACTCTCCTGACCTTGAGCAGTGGTTAACTGAACGTCACTTACTGTCTGATGTGATTCAGCATCATCTTCATCGCGCTCAACAAAGAATGAAGGCACAAGCTGATAAAGGCCGCAGTGAGCATGAGTTTTAGGTTGGTGACAGCGTGTATCTCAAGATACAGCCATATATACAGTCATCTGTAGCTCCAAGGACGAATCAGAAACTCAGTTTCAGGTATTATGGGCCCTTCCCTGTCATTGATTGTGTGGGTGCAGTTGCATACAAGCTTCAGTTACCAGCTGCTTGTCGTATTCACCCAGTGGTTCACATATCTGAATTGAAGCGACATGTACCTCCTTCAGTTCGTATTGAGGATGACATCACTCAGATTCCGGATGACCCAAATGTTCAGGATGTGCCAATCCACGCACTCCTCGGAAAGGGGTCCCGAGTAGTACATCAGATTCTGGTGCAATGGAATTCTTTGCCAGCTTCTTTAGCAACATGGGAAGAAGCCAAAGATCTCCATCAGCGGTTTCCAAAGTGTCCAGCTTGGGATCAAGCTGGTTTCTGAGGGAGGAATGTCAGGATCAAGGCCAAGAAGACGGCCAAGTCTGAAGGAAATCCGACAACAGGCGTTGAAGCTGTTCCCAGTGGCTAAATGCCTGATGTATTTGGGCCAGTCATCTTTAGTGGTTTTGTTAGTCATGGACCAAGGTAGTTGGGCCGAGCTGTAGGTCGGCAGTGACGGGGGAGTATATAACCCCGATGTAACGAACCGTGAAGGATATCGAATAACAGAATCCGTATCTGAACTCTGAACTCGTTGTTCGTCTGAACTCGCTCATTGCTGTTCTTGCTTTCTTCCCCAAATTCCCTACTGATTTCTATCCCAAATTCCTTCCACTCTAGTTATCAGTTGCGTTCTGATCTAGAACGTAACATTAAGCTGGATCAAGAGGCACCCTCGTAACCGGAGCTGGAGTCGCTCGCGCCTCCCGCGCTGCTGGATCGGAGCATGCGGGCAGCAGCCAGCAGACGCCCCGTTGCCCATCATGCTGGAGTCCCAGCCGCGCTGCTGCCCCGTTGCCCATGCTGTCGGAGCCCTCGCCGCCCGCGCTGCTCTGGCGCGTTAGGCCACCGTCGTGCGTGCGCTTCCGCTTGGTCCGGTGTGTCCGCACAGGACCTTTGCTGGAGATGCGGCGCCGTGCTGCCCTTGCCCCTGTCCCTGCGCGCTTTGGAGGTGCAGCGCCTCCTGGAAACGAGAGATCGAGTAGCCTGCAGCCTGGAGCACCAATACTACTATAGGCGACTGATATTAATCTACCCAATTAAGCGCTAATCTCTAAGGTAGTGCTTGGATAGTGGGATATGGTGGGATGGAATGGGATGATCCCACTTCACTAGTTGTTTGGTTGAGAGACATGAGGGGCAGAGTCATCCCACCTGGAGAATATTCCCTCATGATGCGGGGCGAACTCGTCCTCGGAAAAAAGAACGGACGAGGGTGAACCTAGGTGGAACTAGCGCGCGAGTAGCGAGGGAAGAGGAGAGGCGCACAGCAGCGAGGGAAGAGGAGGCGCACCGCGTGGCCAAGCGAGTGGGCGACATCCGGCGAGGCAGCTGCAACGAGATCCGGCGAGGCAGCTCCGACGAGATCAGGCCCGGCTGGTGCGCGGCTGCGGTCCACCGCCGCCGCCGTGGGGGCGAGCTGTGGCCGGAACTAGTGTACGAGCCAGGGCCAGCCACGGCCCTGTCGCCGCACGGGCGAGGGCGAGCGACAGTTGAAAGGTCCTAATGGCTAGAGGAGGTGAATAGCCTATAAAAATTTCTACAACAATACTTAAGCCAAATGGTTAGACAATTATAAGGCGAAGCAAGTGTTGCCCTAGCCTACTAAAGATGCAAGCCACCTATCTTCAATTCTAGTTGCTATGATTTCTAAATCACACAAAGAGGCTAAGTCACTACTCCCTAAGTTAGTGAGCTCTTAAAGACTAACTAAAGAGCCTCACTAACCAAACTAACAAGACACAAGCTACCTCTCAAACCTAGTTACACTAAAGTGCTTAGCTACACTAGGAAAGTAAATACAAGAGAGATAGTGAAGGTTATACCATCGTGGCAAGAGACAGTCAATCAATCACAATGAGAATCCTCGGAGACAATGATGACAAAGATTTATCCCCGAGGTTCACTTACTTACCAGCAAGCTACATCCTCGTTGTAGCGATTCACCCACTTGGAGGTTCACGCGCTAATGGACATCACACACCTAACCCGCAATCGGATGCCGCACAACCAACACAAGATGGGGATCCACAAGCTACGAGCAATCCACTAGAGTAACTTTTTACTCTCCGTCGGGGAAAGGTCAAGAACCCCTCACAATCACCACAATCGGAGCCGGAGACAATCACCTTCCTCCACTCGATGATCGTCGCTGGACAAAGCCGTCTAGGTGGCAGCAACCACCAAGAGTAACAAGCGAATCCCGCAACGAAACACAATCACCAAGTGCCTCTAGATGCAATCACTTAAAGCAATGCACTTGGATGCTCTCCAATCTCATCAAATGATGAATCAATCAAGCAAAATGAGTTAGAGAGGAATGACTAGGCTCACTAGGGTATATTCTTAATAGAAATGACCAAGAGAGTGAGCCCAAGCCGGCCAAACACTATTTATAGAACCCCAAAGAAATTGAGCTGTTATGCTCAAGGTGGGGGTCACTGCGCGTTGACCGGACGCGCTGGTAGGGGCGACCGGACGCACCCGAGCTAGCTTTCGGTCCTCAGGATGCGGCCATGTGGCCCTCCTACAAATGTCAGTCACGCGATCCCATCAGTTACCTGCTGCTCGTGCGCCGCTTGAGTGACGACCAGATGTAGTCATGCTGTGATAGAACCATCCAATTTATAAGAGTATAAGTACAATGGCAGCCCGCAAGCGGTCGCACTATCATACTTGAGCTCATATAAATCTAGTAGTCCATCGAGTACCACGAAGGGTCTCGATTCATCGCCAACATACAACCAAGATCGTACATGATTCAACATACATGCCACATATTACATAGAGTTCACAAATACATTGCCATACATCAGAGTGCGATTAAAGTTATTACATCCCACAAAAGCATCATAGATTAGATATATAGAAGCGCCTTGCCCAGGGCCTACTCCTCGTCCACGGCGGGACATAGCAGTTCTTACAATATCCATGATAGACTGTATTATCTGTAACAAGTGGGGAAATAAACCCTGAGTACAAGAAGGTACTTAGCTAGACTTACTTGTCATAAACTAAAAATAATGTGACTCCAAGGATCATGCAAGGCTTTATAAGTGAAACTAGCTTAACAATATTTTGCATAAAAAGCCACTAGTTCAACTATACATTTTATAATTCGGTATCAAGTTAATTATAGCTATTCACCTCTAGATTAACCACTAACCTATGCCAAACATGTGATATATCATTACGTAGCATCACAATAATAACCATAGCCGGTGTAGCATTCCCATGTCCAATATAACCATCAAATTCCATAGTCCAGTTACTATGATGCTGGGACTAGTCGAGTTTCTAGCTAAGCACTATAGCTGAGTTATGCCTCGGAGTGGTCACTATCAACACCGGACATAGCATTTGCCTCGTCATTGTCCACGGGCACAAGTTGTTCTTCCTCATCCTCTTCCCAACCGCCATCTTCCATGAATATTTCTGGATCTTCCTCTTCCACGGCTACTAGGGCAGGAATAGGATTAATTATGTTGTTGAGGCGATGAACATCATGCTGAAGCTCCACAATGGTGTTCTGGTGCTCCTGAATTTGACGTTGGTACTCTGTCTCCCTCCGATGGTAGTCATTCTCTAGCCACCCAACTAGAACCATAGTCCTAGTCCTAGCCTCCTCTCTAGCTTCTGCAAGACGGTAGGCCTCATCCCTCTGCTAGATGGCTTGCACTCTCTGAGCATGAGCGGCCTGTGTCTCTGCCTGTGTTGCGTTCCTATCTGCAACAACATTCTCCATCTGAGTCTAGAGGGCTCCCAATGCTGTATGAGCATCATCAGTGTCCCAAAGAGCCTCCCTAGCTGTCTTCTTGTGCTTACGCACATGCTTCTTCAGCCTTCGCTGTACTTCCCTAGCTTCCATGAGCTTGTTCACATAGATGTTAAAAGACACTTGCCAGAAATAGCGGATGTCTTCTCGAGCATAAAACATCTGCATGACAGCGAACATGGCACTCATAGCAGGACTCGAGCTCTGTGCCCACTCGTCACGGTCCTGCACCACAGAAACACGGTCATGCTGCCTCCAAACTATCATAGCTGGATCCACCTGAGAAATAGATCCCGCTGCACTGTTGGTGAATGAATCACCATGCTGCTGACATAGTGTGCTCAAGATCTCAAAGGCTGCCACTTGAGCGCCTTCCCAAGGGGTTCTTCCCTCAGACTCCACTTTCCAGCCCTGGTACTGCGGTGCCCGTGTACAAGCTAAGATGGACACTTGCACCTCAAACCATGGTTCCTCCTATACATGCCTCTATGTCCAAAAGTATTGGGGCGGCTCTGTGTACCCCACAAAATGCAACACTCTCCAAAGCAAGGCAAGTGTGCCAAAGATACCCAAGAATGTCTCGTTCCCTTCCGGTGGGTAATAGGCTGCCATCTATAGTAAAAATGGTGCAACTCTTGTGAGAACAACATTATAATAGAAAAGAGTTACTTAACCAAATAAGAAACTTATAAGGGGAGGAACAATGCAAGTATGTAATGACTGATTTATCATGATGCATGCACGTTCCATATGTCCTCACAAACTTAGAAAAATTGAAACTTCTAGCAAAATATACGGTGACATACATACGTTCTCTCATAATATAATGTAACTAGTCGGGCTACACGTTTCGTTGTTAGCGTACCTGCACAAGAGTTTTATTTCAGCCCAACGCCACAATTATATAAATATAGAAATGAAAATCTGGGCTCTAGGTTGAATACTAAGTACTTCCATATACATATACCCATATATATACTTCCATATCAAAGCTACCCGAAAGTAAATACTTCCCATATGTACATATAATTATGAATATACAGCCGTATCAAAGCTAACCCATAATTAAATACCTTAGTATATATATGAGACATATATATACTTTAGTATCAAAGCTACCTCTCCCCTTAGACCACACGCTCACATCTTGCGGTCAGGCCACAAATCATCTTACCTTGGGTGTAGAGGCATTTGATCCATACATTACCACTCAAGTGAATAGCATCCATACAATAGCATGTCGTATGGACGATGAAAATAAAAAATCCCCATGTTAGTACTTATTTAGCCACCTGAAATCCTTAACTGGGCATAAAGGAAGTGATCACTTCACTAGCACACTTTAGATTCAAATTTCAGATTTGAACACCTATATATATAGGTATAAGTTGCCAAAAACTGATTTTGGAAAACAAAAATCTTTGTTTTAAATACACATGTGACAATTAATGTTAAATCTTGCTCTGATGCTAGCTATGACAGAATCGTCCAATTTATAAGAGCACATGTACAATGGCAGCCCACAAGCGGTTGCACTATCATACTTGAGCCCATATAAACCCAGTAGTGCGTTGAGTACCACGAAGGGTCTTGATTCATCGCCAACATACAACCAAGATCGTACATGATTCAACATACATGCCACATGTTATATAGAGTTCACAAATACATTGCCATACATCAGAGTGCGATTAAAGTTATTACAAACCAAGTTCAAAGAAAGTAGTAGTGGAAGCAAAGTAGTTTTTAAACCAACATCTCACACCATTGTTCAAATACTTGCCAGTCTGTGATCACATCCCACAAAAGCATCATAGATTAGATATATAGAAGTGCCTTGCCTAGGGCCTACTCCTCGTCCATGGCGGGACAGAAGCAGTTCTTATAATATCCATGAGAGACTGTATTATCTGTAACAAGCGGGGAAATAAACCCTGAGTACAAGAAGGTACTCAGCTAGACTTACTCGTCATAAACTAAAAATAATGTGACTCCAAGGATCATGCAAGACTTTATAAGTGGAGCTAGCTTGACAATATTTTGCATAAAAAGCCACTAGTTCAACTATACATTTTATAATTCAATATCAAGTTAATTATAGCTATTCACCTCTAGATTAGCCACTAACCTATGCCAAACATGTGATATATCATTATGTAGCATCACAATAATAACCATAGCCGGTGTAGCATTCCCATGTCCAATATAACCATCAAATTCCATAGTCCAGTTACTACAATGCTGGAACTAGTCGAGTTTCTCACTATCCGGGAGAGACGATGATTCGAATCAGTTGCAACCAGCTGGGCAGTTATTCCTAACACAAACCCACACTTCCCCCATCAGGGTCATGTCGGGTCACCTTTGGTACAACTCAGGTCCACATTTTGCGGGTTCGATCAGCGTCGCACAACCAGGGATAACTAGCTAATAGGACGTTCATTTCTGGCCTACCCTTGGGCTCACGTCTGGCTCCCCACACATCCTTACTACCATCCTGAGTGTGCACTTTGACTGAATGAGACCCAGCCTGAGTTGAGCTACTTGACTTCGCGGTCGGAACGAGTTATCCGGCCAGCTAAGTGAGAGGCATGCGTTCAATCTTGACAGAAGCGCCAACAACGGTACGGTCATTAATCGACACAGGTGGGACCAACATAGCCAAACCAACACCATTGCATATAAGTTCTTGCCCGGTCTCCACTTAATAACCCCATGGTTATTTTTCATGATAGTAAATATAGCCAACCGTGCTCCGGTATCCACCTATATCTCGCAGGTGACAGGAAATCACCCGACTTCTACCGGTCTAAGCATTTCTAACCATATATTTGATCTTGGACCTACATAGGGTTCAAGGTATATTTCTGGACAAGGTAGTTCTATGCATTAAGTGTTTCCAACCAACTCTTATAACCTAATGCATCAAATATAAAGGACTCAAGTGATATTTGTAAAAACATAGGAGGTTTAGAATGCTCCGGGGCTTGCCTTTCAGGAACGAAGTGGGTCGGTGGTCAGGGCACTCTAGAAAGTTCATCAATGGCCGGCTCCTCTCCTTCGAGAGCTATAATTTGGGGTGTCCCTTGATTGTCCTCTGCCTCTTCTTCGAATTCCAGTAGGGTTACTCCTTTGGGCGATCCTATATGCATGAGCACGAATAAGATATCATGGATGCATAGGTAATGACATGGATGATATGATATGATGAAATGCATAATTATGAGTGTTCTTAACAACAAGGTCATAGGGTGATAACAAGATTAACTTCTTTTACTGAGTAGGTGCATAACTCCTCTCTAGTAATTAAACAAATATCTATTTAAATATTTTCTGGGCTGCAAGACAGCAGCCACATGTTTTTAACCATAACTGGAGTTGTACACATCCAAAAACTATGATCTTGGACTTTCTGGAAAGCTTATACAATTTCCTACAACTTTCCTTTAATCATCATAAAGTGATTCAGTAACTATCTAGGTCAAATAATTCAATCTTTCAGATCTATCTAGAGGACAATCAAATCTGACTGCAGAAGTCTAACAGCTATAACTCTTAAACCATTAGGCCTATGACCATGAAATTTTAGTACAAGAAATATGTGTAAGTTATCTACAACTTTGTTATTAACAAGTTTCACAGAAGAGGTCATTATCATCATGCATTTGTCAACACAACAAAAACTACTCATGCAGCCATTTAGTTGAATTATAAAGCAATAATTAACTAGCTGACTATAACCAATTATTTCTAATCCCAATTTATAACATCAACAGATTATGTGCATCACAAGTACCACAAAAAACATCATGGTTAAGCCCAAATAATTTACTTATGTGCATTTATGAATTTCCTTATATAATAAGGTAATTTAAAGGATAAATATTTTCAGTTCTCAATAAATCCTGAGGAAATTACAGTAGCCTACATCTGACCCCAATAGTCTACTATACAAATGTCATGCCAGTTGGATAAGTATAGCAACTTCTACATAAATGATAAGTTGCATAGGCTTATTTTAGCAAAAATAGTTTAGCCTAGTAAAAAGTGCCAAACAATAGATTTCATATTTTTCTTACTATCATCCTAGCATAAGAATACTGTGTAAAAATTTGCATGATCATATGTTATATATTTTTACCCCAATTCTTTTTACTAGAAACTAGTAATTATTTAAGATTAAATAGGAAGACTATATTCCAAGTATGCCTACTGTAGTTTTAGTATTTTTTCCTAGCTAGACCATGTCAACACAAGACCAGCAAAATTAGAATAAAAATTTTGGCACTTCTCTAGCTCAAGTTATGCATTTTATAAGATAGAAACTATTTTAAAAGCACTTTACTAGCTTAATTTAATTCTCATAGAAAAATATTCCAAACAATAGGTTTCATATTTTTATCAAATAGTACACTTCATGATGAATCCAGCAAAATTTGGATCACCTCATTTGGACACTCCTAGCTCAAGATATAAATTTTTGAAGTTTGCATTCGAATCTATGAAAATAATTAAAAGAGCTATAGCTACATGCACCCGGTCCATACACCCACGGTGGCTGACAGCGGGGGCCCATAGGTCAACGGTCCCACACGTCAGCGACATAGGAGTAGAACGCAGCGTTTGGTCGACGATAACTCACCGACGGTGAGGTCACCAGCGGTAGCGTCACCACCATTGTCTTCCCCTCAACATCCCGCATCGAATGAGGTAGGTCATCGGACCTCTAACGGTGGTTTGCTATGGTGGCGGCTTAGCGAAGGCGCACGGTGGCGCTCCGGTCATCCCCGGCCATGGCGTGCTCGGGCGAGCACGGCTATAGCTTTGTGGTGACCTAGCAGAGATCTAGGGTTAGGATAGAGCCATGGTGGAGCGGCGGTGAGGTCTAGGCATGTGCATGGTGTCACGGCAGTGAGAGCGCGGTGGTGAGAGGCTACGTTCTGGCGCTGGCATGTCGGTATTGGCTAAAAGCCAGCGGCGTGAGCTAGACCTACTCCTAGGCTATCCCTAATGCAAGAAGAGAGAAAATGAGAGAGCTCGGAGGAGCATGGCCTCACATGAGCATGAGCTCGGCGGTGCTCCGGTGATGGTCATGGCGACGACGAACTCGTCCTAAGGCTTTACCTAGGCTTGATTAACGCAGCTAGCCTAATCACCATTAGTTACTTCAGAAACTAGTGTCATCTGATCTAACGGAGTCGAACATACAACAATAAAGTTGGTAAATGAACATTTTATTGACAAACTCCATTAATTTCAAAAGGTGTACAATAACAATGACCTATTGAATACTTCTGGATGTACAATAACAAAGACCTTTCAAGTATAGGGTTTACCCATACCCAACTACAAAGGACACCTATTCCCTTAGCTGATTACTACACATGAGAGAGGATCACCCAATGCCGACGGACGACCAAGCCAGGACTTGTTTGGATGTTGTCAGATTCATCTCAATCCGCATGCATTGTATTGGGGTGAAATTTAGTTCAAGTTCCACTCCAATCCACCCCAACACATATGGGTTGATGCAAATCTGACTACATCCAAATAGGACCCAAGTCGTTGAATTGATACATGGGGGGCGCATGGGGCATGGGTTTATGATGTTTTAGGACCCCATGGACTGCCACACTCGCCGAGGTCCACCATGGGTTGGAGGAGGAGCTTACAGGCATGGAGGCACTTAGGCATGGTGGTTGCTTTGCCATCAATGAGCACCATGGCAGCATGCATACTTTCCTACCTATCTTCGAGAAACTTTCACTATCACCCAGGATGAGTGGACATATAGCCATGCATAGGTGTTCATGGAAGAAGCTATGATTTTGAAGGCCTTCTCCTAGTGGTGCTAGAGTCAATGTAGGATAAGGGAGGCCATGGCGACAGGAGACTTATTTGGCATAGCTCACAATAGCTTCATGAGAAACGCTCGTGGATGTCCTCTTATCCTCACTAGAAGTTGGCATTAGCACAATGCGTCTCACATTGATGCAAACTTCTGATGAGGATAAGAGGCTAACCAGGAGCGAGGACATGGCAATAGAAGACTTGTTTGGCACAGCTCATAGGGATTGTTTGGCACAGCTCACAATAGTTCATGAGAAACACTCGTGGTCATCCTCTTCACCTCATGAGAAGTTGGCATTAGCAACTCAAGGTGTTTTCTCTCATTTCTCTGATGCAAAGGGAGGTAGAAGGATTGGAGTTTGCTAGAGATGCTCCCCTAACCTTGGCTTAAATAGTCGCACCTCAAGATGCATGTGGGGAAGGCAATAGTCAAGGTCCATGACATCCGTGGCCACCCCACACGAGTCACGGGTGATGGAGTGGTGAACACAGTGCCACATTTGATTCCCTAGCACTTTTGATTCCTTGCCACATTTCATCCTCATCTATAACAGTACTTAATGATGCGCAATATCTAGCGAACCAAAGGACGCGTACATGGGAAGTCAGAGTGCATGGGGTATAACCAGAATACGCTCGCACAAGTACAATGTATGATACGCCAATTGTCCAAATCAAATCACCATTAGTTACTATGAGAACTAGTGCTATTTGATCTAATACTGTAGAAGTACACCGTATGATATGATGATTTACGTAAACCACTCATGTCACAGCCATTCAGTTATTGATTGTTTTGTAAGGCAAAAACTATATATAAACAACACAGTAACAATCATCACAACAATTTCATTGATAACTTTAGTTACATTCCAAAGTTGTACAATAACAAAGACCTATAGAAGACTACTAGGTGTACAATAATGAAGACCTATCGAGTATAGGTACATCCCAGAGTCGAGACTGGAGATAGCAACTTATATAATGGTACATCATATGATACGACATGAGTGGGGAAGGCAAATGTTAAAAAATAAAATGATATACGGTTAAAAGTACCACAACCACATGAGGCAACATTTTGTTAACAAAGTAAATATTTATTCATAACACCAGTAGGTTACATTCAAAAAGTGTACAATAACAAAGATGTCAAAGACTACTGGGTATACAATAACAAAGACCTATCGAGTATAGAAAACGACCTATACTCGACTGCGACATCACAAAACTTCCACTAACATCACCCAAGAAGGGGCATGGAGCGGAGTTTGAAACGATAGAGTTGTAGTCGTAGGTGCTCCGATGAAGAGAGCCGATGTGACACCCACATCGCAAAGCTTCCACTTGCATCCCCTGTAGGCAAGGGCTGTAGTAGAAAGCACGAGGAGACCTACCCATGTGTCCTACTCCTCCATGGAAATGGAAGAGAGGATCACCTCGATGCCCCAAGCTATTGAATTTTCATACACACAGCACCAGTAGCTCCATCGAGTATACCTCGGTGTGCCGATCTCCAAACACCCTGAGGCAACACATAGTCATTGAGGGCCACCGAGGAAGCTACCTTCAAATGGCAACACCTCGACACCACGGTAGCCCAATGAAGCCCACCATGAGATGGACGATTACAAAGTGTAATCAGCACCCACGGACATACCAAAGGCAGTGATTCCCCATATATCTTCATAAAACTTCCACTAGCACCAAGGACAAGTAGCTATTGATGCACCCTAAACATGGAAGAAAGCCAATCTTGAAGGCCTTATCCCATCACCGGTGCTACTGCCTGTTGGCGGACACTAACGACAACTTTTGACCGCCAATTATTATCCAGAACAGGAGAAATAAACAATCTTTTGACACATATACCTTTACTATTGACATAGTTCCACTTGTATGGGAGAAAACATGTTTTGTAGGGCACACATTCAAATACAGGTGAAAAATAAACAAAACCAAGCAAAAGGCATAAAGAAGAAAGCGTGAGGCAGAAATGCACACAGGAAATACATGAAGAAGCCCACCGACACATCAAATCTGGGCCGAGCACCGATGTGGAAGGGGCCCAGGCCCACCCAGGAACTGACCACGTGAAGGCGGTCATGAGGCGGGGCCACCAGGGTGCGGCCATACCCTAGTGGCTTCCATCTAGGCCCAGCTTCCACCGACTGATGCATGGCGGCATGCTTTGGTGGTTCATGGATGTTTCCTAATTTTTCAAGGCCAAACCAACCATGGATTAGTATAAATAGGAGGCTTGAGCTCATTCTTTAGACACCAACATTTGGAGCTATCACCTCACCTCTCTCTACTCTCTTTAGTTTTAGTAGTAGTATTTGGAGCTAGCAAAGCTATCAAGGAGGGCTTGGCTCCTTGGAAGAAGAGTGACATCTTGGTATGAATAATACTATGAAGAGTTCTTCCTTAGTCATGCTCTCATACTTATAGATAGTAATGCTTATGAACTAGACTATAGTTGTATTGTTATAATCATGATATATGAACTAGCATATAGTTTGTGTGTTATGATCTTAACATGTTAAACTTTATGCTTAACCATTCATATAATTTGTATGAGTAGAAGTAGAGCTTGGTTGAGGTGGTGGTTCGTCATTCCTTCAGGTTTGCCAATGTTCTTACTTGTCGATTGGTAGGGTCAGAGTCCTGGGGGGATATGGGTAGTTTCTTTTGCACATGGGTGTGGTGCTCAGGTATATAGGAACCTTTGGATATGATGGTGCCCCATGGTTAAGGGGTAGGCGGCAAGTGCTGATACCCTGTCTATCCCTTGTAATCCCCCACGTTCAAGTATTGTGTACGAGTTCATAAAGTCTCTATGGCTTGCTGGCAGACCAGTGCCTAAGGATCTCCTCGTCCATCTCACAGTTAGTTCTAACTCTTGTCATATAACTTGTATGATCATTAACTGTTCTTTGCACGGCTATATTAGAACATCCTGGCTCAGGAAGGTGGAGTGGCCCACGGCGGAGCTATGGGAGAGGTGGATTGGGTGGTGGTGCTGCATGGTTGGCGTGCGAGCGTGGCTAAGACACGTGGTGGTGATGGTGGCTTGCTCGGCTCGGCTTCGAGTTTGAGAGCGAGGCAAGGTGAGGCAGAGAGAGTGAGCATGCGTGGAGAGCGAGCGGGGGATGCGGCTCCCTTTGCTGTCCGCTCTAGCCTGACACGTGGCTCGACACCGACGTACGACGTCCACATGGCCTATGTGTCCTATGGCCAGTTGGCCACGATGTCGCGCTGCCCCAGCCAGTTTCAGGCCTACAATAGACGACTGACAGAGCAAGTTTGTGTACATGTAACTCCCAAATGAGCTCGATTCAGCGAAAACTTCCCTAATACGAATTGTAGAGCTATCGGAGATCTACAACTTTGCTTAAATGAGTTTGGTCTAATTCGAGCTGGTTTACATGTTACAATGCTCCAAAGTGGTGCACATTAAAACCAAAATCAACTTGTGACTTAGCAAAATTTTGAGTTTCAAACAACATTAAGTTGATTCTTGTGAGCCCTATTTGACCATGTTAGGCACTGAATTAGCTCCTGACCCTTAAATAAAGTTTGTTACCCATAAGATAAGCTACAACTTTTATTAAGGGTGCACTACCATGCAAACACTCTAAGCTACTGTTCAACTTTGGTCAAACTAGCTTCATGAAAAATGACATTTTGAGTGAACTAGGACTTAGAAGCAAAATTGGCCTATGTTATGAATACAAACATTGTTCCATTTACCATGCTAGATATGCTAAGGTGTTTTTGTGACCTCACAACCATCTCTTGCTTTGGTCACATATTATCAGAAGCATATGCATGTATATAATCAACTTCATATGTGATAATATGTAAAGAATAAGATGAAATTTAATTCCATATGCTCATGCCCATGAATGCTTGGATGATGCTTGTGCTCATGAAATGCAAGTGCCAAATGCAATGCATAACACTAGGGTGTTACACAGGTGAGACCGGATGTGGTCGCCCAGTGTCTGCTCGTGCGCCCTCGCGCTGCATTTGCACCAAGACCGGACGCCCTACATGATAATTGGACGCACAGCAACCTAGAGTCCAGTCGATTACAGAAACTACCCCAAGAGGATTTTCATTAACGGATGCGTTAGCTCGACCATGACCCAACTCGGCTAGAGTTCAATCCTCTCACTGTGCCACGCACCCAAGCAGCTCGCCCTTATGTCAGTGTATGTCACCTTCAACTGGACGTAGGCCCTACACGTTTGGTCACGTGCCTCCACCAGGGTCTAGTCAGGACCTGAGGCCATGCCACTTCTATGCAACACTAACTAGTCCAAGGTCTAGTCCCTATGCAACACCTCCTTCTATTCTCCAACTTCACCACCCTTGCTCAAATGTGCCAACCACCAAGTGTATCACCTTGTGCACATGTGTTAGCAACTGTTCATAAACATTTTCAAGGGTGTTAGCACTCACTAGAATCTAAATGCATATGCAATGAATTAGAACATCTAGTGGCACTTTGATAACCACATTTCAAGACGAGTTTCACCCCTCTTAATAGTATGACTATCTATCTTAAATGTGATCACACTCACTAAGTGTCTCGATCACCAAAATAAAATGGCCCTATCAAAATCACCTTTGCCTTGAGCCCATTTTGTTTTTCTCTTTCTTCTTTTCCAAGTGTAGAGCTTGATCACCATCATCACATGTCCAACACCACCACCATGAACTTCATCTTGCTTCATTACTTGTCATGTACTAACCTATCTCATAATCACTTAGAGCCAAAGGTTAGTACCTAGGGTTTCATCAATTCACCAAAACCAATCTAGAGCTTTTAATCTCCCCCTTCTTGGTAATTGATGACAACCCTTTCACAAAGATATGAAATAAAATCATTTGGAGTACATGTTGCTTGCCCAAGCAATTTTACCATGTGTAAGGATTTGGACAAGTTTCATAAACCTGAATTGGTAGCATTAACACCCCCTACATATGTGCTAAGAGTTTGGATTGAAGCTTGCACATATGCATAGATAGAAAATGTGGGGAACTAATGTCTACCAAATGATGCTAAGGTATAAGAGATGAACCTTTGAAGCATGATACCAATCATAGTGCACCAATATACCATCCTTAGCACCATTGTTTACTAGATATCACTTGAAAACAACACAAACTAGATACCTCATGAGATCAATCATTATGAGCAAGGTTCTAGTATCACTTGTGAAACATAATTCAAGTGTCTAGCTAATATCCTATGCATGCTAGTTTTTCATTTCATCATTCAAACCTACAACTAGCATACACCACACAAGCATGTATATTGAATTTAAACTTTTCAAATGCAAGCAAGCATATGTGAATGCACATACAAATGCATTATACAAATTCATGAGCTTGCTACCCCTACTTGTGTGCTCAAATTTTAATTTTTAATTTAATTGATCCCCTTCCTTTGCTATATCTCTCCCCTCACCCTATGTCAATTTTCTCCCCCTATCACTTTTATATTTGTTTCTCTCCCCCTTTGTCATCAATGACCACAAATGTTCAATTTTAGATAGCTTTGGATTATCAATGCCAATCAATGGGGTGGTGATGATTTTCTCAAATTTGGTTCAATCTAGAACACTTGCTAAAGATATTTAACTCAGTTTGATCCAAGGACAAGCTTCTTCACACCTCGTTTCAAGGGTTATCTTGACCATGTTGAGTTAAACACTTATAGTTCGTTTTCTAGATCAAACACTAGGTTCTCAAGTCCATAAACATGTCATATGCTACCACTAGATCAAGTCAAGCATAGAAGCAATAGTGGTACCATATAAGCATCAAAATTCATTTGATTTTCATGAATGAGCCTATAAAACATGAGGAATGACTAGATGCACTAAACAAGTCCTTAGCAAAGGACGTATGCATGCCAATCAACTTTTACCTTGGATTGCTCGAAGGAGAGGCATGCCAAATAAGTGGAGGGGGGTGCATCAACACATATTTGAGAAATCCAATATGTTCAACTAATTCCTTAGCTTGCAAAACATTTTTCTCATCAAGTGGCTTGGTGAATATGTTGGTAAGTTGATCCTTAGTGCCCACACTCTCAATTGAAATGACCCCTTTTTGTTGATGTTCTCTAATGAAATAGTGGTGGACATCAATGTGCTTTGTTCTTGCATGTTGAACTAGATTGTTGGTGAGCTTGATAGCACTCTCATTGTCACATAGCAATGGCACTTGTTTGAACTTGATTCCAAAATCATTCAAGGTGGCCTTCATCCAAAGAATTTGTACATAACAACTACTGGCGGATATGTATTCGGCTTCGGCGGTTGAAAGTGCAACACTATTTTGCTTCATTGATGACAAAGATACAAGTGACCTTCTGATGAGGACATCACTCCTTTGGATGTACCAGCTGATCCTCCAACCGTCATGCAAGGTCCAATGACCCGGGCTCGAATGCGTCAACTCAATTTACAGGTGAGCTCGTTCTTAAGCGATCCTTTTCATACTTTTGAGAATAGACTACTACCTAATGATGTTATCTTGCTTAGGAACATTGGAGAGGGTCAAGAGGGACTAAGAGGATGTGGAGGAGGTGATGATGACCAGCAAGGACGTCCAACACAAGCCGGAGGCCCAGTCCAACACGAATTCGAGTCTGCCTCGGCCTCCAGGACCAGTCTGCCTTAAACTGGTCGCCCAGGACGCATCCGGACTCCGTTTTCGATGATCCACATATGGATGGAAAGCTAATTTGATAAGGAAGCCAATCCAAGTGGTGTGACGTCAAAAGCTGTTCGGAATCAACAGAAATCGTCGAAACAAGTCAGCGTCTAGAATCTGCCAGGGTGCTGCGACACCGTCTTTTGGTCCGTTGGACCATGTATCGAGTTTGGGCCCATTAGGGGCGCATCCAGGGGTCTTGCATGACCCTAGAGTCTTCATAAACAGCCGCCGCCCCTCCATTAGGGTTTGGGTTTTGCTTAGATTATTCTGTCAAGAAACAGTTTCGCCGTTCTTCGGTTTGTGAGACCCCAACTCGTGAGATTAATCATACATTTGCAATTTGGTTGCGATCTTTCTTGTTCTTGCTTGTGTTCTTTGTTGCGCAGGCAGGGATTAGCCTTCTTGGCGAGGTCAACCTGGTCCATGACTCGGTTGATAACCAGAGGAGCTGTGGTGCTAAGATTGCAGGGTTCGATCTTTCGATCTGAAGCCGGATCGGTGTGTCATTCTCCGCCACAACGATAGTTACCATCACCTGACGGAAGATCGGGATCCCCGTCTCCATTAAGTGGTAATCAGAGCTAAGGTATACCGTCAGGTTCGCTTATTATTCCCTAGTTTGAGTGTTTCGTATTCGTCCCATAATCCAGTGCCATACTCGTTTTTCTTATCCTAGAACCTTCCGCGCCATAGCCTTTGCATATTTCAGTTTCAGAGTCCGTCGTGTTAAGTTTGTGTCCTGGTCGAGGTCTTGTTGCTGGTTAGGTCGTGTTAGAGTCCAGTTCGTGTGTTTCCCCCCATCGTTTCTATCAAATCTTGGCTGTTGTGACCAATTTTGCACACATTGTTCCCGTTTTGTCCTCTAATTCGGAGCCAATTCTTAAAACTGGTCTAGTTTTCGCATACGAACTCCGTTTTCGACGTTCCATATATGCAAATCGATCAGAAAATTTTTTTGGATCCGTCCATCCCCTGCTTTGTCAGGGTTCAGAATTTTTAGATTGGCCAAAAAGTGGCCACAAGATCCTCGTTTCGTGGTCACAAGGTTTTTGTCAATTTTCATCCAGTTTTCTGAAAATTCCACAGGCCACATCTTACACTTGTTTGAGCTCATATTTTCTGTGGTTACTGCTTTTGTGCTCCTAAGTAAAGGAAAAATATCAAAAAAAATAAAATAAAAAAGTCGAAATTTTCCAAAAAAACAACGATAGCCCAAAAAATAGAAAAAAAGAGGGACAAAAGAGGAACAATATCTAGAGGAGCACATAGAGAAGCCCAAAGTGAGCTGTGTTTGCATGTGCTGTCTGGTTCCTTGTTTGTGTTGCTGTTTCCATCCACCATACTTGTTTTTCTCATACCTATCACCTTGCTATCCACCATACTTTTGTCACAACCTGGTACTTGCAACACTTTAGACCAGCAACGAGAACAAGTACTTTGGACTATAATTTAGCATTACTTTCTGTTACTGACTTGTGTGCCAGATATACATATTACTCTTTGTTTGCCTTCCAAGCTCCACAAATTCTTCAGATCAGTACAGACAAAGGGCCTTGCAATCTCGGTACCACTACCTCACAGGTATCACGAACCAGCCGCCGATTGTACCGCCCACTACTTGTGTTGGTAAGAACTTGGTAAGAGCTTGGTAAGACGCTTCCACTTGCTATGAAAAGAGACACCACTACAATCACGTAGTCATTTGGTAGGGATAACTTTCACCTGTTTGTTCCTGTTTTTGTGTTTTTAATGGTAGGAGGTGAACAGACTGCAGATAACAATCCTAAGGGTTTCAGCGAGTGTGTCAGCCAAGAGCAACTACAAGCTGTTGTAGAGGATGCCCAAAAAAGGATGAATGAGGCCGTCAGGAAGGCCGTCACTGACGCACTCATTGAACTCAACATTGGCAATAGCATGGAGAGATTGGACAAGCGAATTTCCACGCTAACCGACAAGGTTACTGAGTTGGAAACCTTCGTGGCGGGCAACAACGACGTTTCTAGCAGCAACACCGATGGTCAAGACATGGTGCATGATGCCGCCGGAAACATAGGTCGAGCAGCTATCCGACAAGAGAGATTACGACAACGTCTATGCCGCAACACGACAGGTATGGGTGGTGTCCACCACCACCACCGTCAAGGTAATAATCACCATGTGCCCGATGATCCTTATGCTAAGATTAAGTTCACAATACCATCTTTTTCGGGTCATTATGATGCTGAGGGATATCTTGATTGGGAGATGACGGTAGAACAAAAGTTTAGTGCCCACCTTGTACCTGAGCAGCATAGAGTTAGACAAGCTACTAGTGAGTTTAAGGATTTTGCCATTATTTGGTGGAATGGGCTAGCTACACAGGATGCTTTACCTAGTACATGGGAAGAACTTAAGGTAGCTATGCGTGATCATTTTGTTCCTCCTTCTTATCATAGAGACTTGCGTAAGAAATTGATGCATTTAGAACAAGGAGATAAATCTGTACAGGATTACTATGGTGAGCTCCAAAAGGGATTGATGCGCTGTAGTGTTGTAGAGGGAAACGAAGATGCCATTTGTCATTTTTATTCTGGTTTGAGGCGTGACATTCAGGACATTGTTGATTATAAAGAATTTAACACTGTCAACCAGTTGTTTCAGTTTGCTATGCTTGCAGAAAAGGAATTGCAGGGGCGTGAACAGCAGGGCAAGAGCAAGGTCAGCACCAGCACATACACGCCACGCTCGGCACCATCTTCGGGGCTGACCAAGCCAACCATTTTCGGATGCCTCCACCAGCGAGCAAGCGACCAACAGCCTCTGGAGTTTCTGCTACACCTAAGACACCTCCCGCATGACCTTCAGATTCAGGTAAAAATTCTTTGCAGGTGCCTACCAAGAGTTCCTCATCCGTTGCATCAATGGGACGCACTTCAGGTGTTCAGTGCCACCGCTGCCATGGCATTGGCCATGTGCAGAAGGACTGCCTAAGTCAGCGGGCATATATTGCTACAGAAGATGGTTACATCAGCACCTTTGACATTGAGGATGAAGAAGACCAAGATGCAGATGAGGAGGACAGCGAAGTCCTTGGTGACGAGGCCACGGTGTCCTATAGGAGCATTATTGTACAGCGGGTGCTCAGCTCACAAGTCTAGCAGCCTGAGAAGCTACAACGCCATAACTTGTTCTAGATTTTCTTCGTCATCAGCGACCGTCGAGCACATGTCATTATTGATGGAGGTAGCTGCAATAATTTGGTGAGTTCTGGTTTGGTCAAGAAGCTTAGCTTGACCACATGCCCACACCCACGTCCATATCATATTCAGTGGCTAAATGATTCTGGTAAAGCAAAGGTAACACAAACTTGCAGAGTTTCATTTTCCATTGGTTCTTATGCTGATTCTGTTGATTGTGATGTGGTACCTATGCAAGCTTGTTCACTTTTATTGGGTCGTCCTTGGGAACATGATAATGATGCTACACACCATGGTAGAAGTAATAAATACACTTTTGTGCATAAAGGAAAGAAAATTACTTTGGTACCTTTGACCCCTGCTCAAATTGTACAAGCTGATAGAGAAAGCGCTGCTAGTTTGAATGATGTTCAATCTGAAAATCAGCAAGTTGCTAATTCTATTTTCCCACCTAAAAAGGATAAGTCTACATCTATTTCTAAGGCTAAGGGGATTAAATTGAAGGGTGGTGTTATGCTTGCAACAAAATGTGACTTTGCTGAAATTTCTGTTGATGATATTTGCTATGCTTTGGTATGCAAACGAGCTATGTTTTCACTTGATGATATTGTTAGCTCGGTACCTCCTGCTATCACTAACCTTTTGCAGGAGTATGAGGACATTTTTCCAGCTGAGATACCCCCAGGGCTGCCACCTATGAGAGGGATAGAGCATCAAATCGATTTGATTCCGGGAGCGACCTTGCCCAACCGAGCTGCATATCGAACCAATCCTGAGGAGACTAAGGAAATTCAGCGGCAAGTCCAAGACCTTTTGGACCGCGGGTATGTACGTGAAAGCCTTAGTCCTTGTGCCGTTCCTGTACTTTTGGTTCCTAAGAAAGATGGAAGTTGGCGTATGTGTGTTGATTGTAGAGCCATTAATAATATTACTATTCGGTATCGTCATCCTATTCCTAGGCTAGACGATATGCTTGATGTGTTGTGTGGTTCTATAATTTTCACTAAGATTGACTTGCGAAGTGGCTACCACCAGATTAGAATGAAACTTGGAGATGAATGAAAAACTGCATTTAAAACCAAATTCGGGTTATATGAGTGGTTAGTTATGCCTTTTGGTTTGACAAATGCACCTAGCACTTTCATGCACTTAATGAATGTGGTTTTAAGAGTTTTTATTGGTCATTTTGTGGTAGTTTACTTTGATGATATATTGATTTACAGCAAGTCTTTTGATGAACATATGGATCACTTACGTGCTGTTTTTAATGCCTTACGTGATGCACGTTTATTTGGTAACCTTGAGAAGTGCATCTTTTGCATGGATCGAGTTTCTTTTCTTGGCTATGTTGTAACTCCACAGGGAATTGAGGTGGACGAGATGAAAATTGAAGCCATAAAGAGCTGGCCGGTTCCCCAAACCATCACACAGGTGAGGAGTTTTCTTGGTCTTGCAGGATTCTACCGCCGCTTCGTCAAAGATTTCAGCACCATTGCTGCCCCATTGCATGAGTTGACGAAGAAAGGAGTGGTGTTTCATTGGGGAGAGGCACATGAGGAGTCCTTTGACACTTTGAAGGACAAGCTTACACACGCACCATTGCTGCAACTTCCAAATTTTGGTAAGACTTTTGAGCTAGAATGTGATGCTAGTGGACTTGGCATTGGTGGTGTTTTGATGCAAGATGGTAAACCTGTTGCTTACTTTAGTGAAAAATTACATGGTCCTGTTCTTAATTATTCCATGTATGATAAAGAATTGTATGCACTTGTCCGTTCTTTAGAGACATGGCGTCATTATTTGTTGCCTAAAGAATTTGTTATTCATTCTGATCATGAATCGCTTAAGTATCTTCGCTCTCAAAATAATCTGAATCGTAGGCATGCTAAATGGGTTGAATTTATTGAGTCTTTTCCTTATATTATCAAACATAAGAAAGGGAAGGATAATGTGATTGCTGATGCTTTGTCTAGAAGATATACATTGCTGTCTCAACTTGATTGCCGGATTTTTGGTCTTCAATCCATTAAAGAACAATATGCGCTTGATCCTGATTTTAAGGATGTGTTGCTTAATTGTAGAGAGGGACGCACATGGAATAAGTTTATGATCAGCGATGGGTTTTTGTTTAGAGCTAACCGCCTATGCATTCCAGTTGGTTCCGTTCATCTTTTGTTGTTGCAGGAGGCACATGGAGGCGGATTGATGGGACATTTTGGTGCCAAGAAGACGGAGGAGGTGCTGTCCACACACTTCTTTTGGCCTAGGATGAGGCGTGTTGTGGAGCGGTACGTGGCTCGGTGTGCCACATGTCAAAAAGCTAAGTCGCATTTGAACCCACATGGTTTGTATATGCCTCTTCCTGTTCCTTCTACTCCTTGGGCAGATATATCTATGGATTTTGTGTTGGGATTGCCAAGGACTAAGAGGGGGAGGGATAGTATTTTGTGGTGGTTGATCGTTTTTCTAAGATGGCACATTTTATTCCTTGTCATAAGAGCGACGATGCTGTTCATATTGCTGACCTTTTCTTTCAAGAAATTGTTCGCTTGCATGGTATGCCTTCTACTATTGTTTCAGATCGTGATGCAAAATTCTTGAGTCATTTTTGGCGCACATTGTGGAATAAATTGGGGACCAAGCTGCTGTTTTCTACAACATGTCATCCCCAAACTGATGGGCAAACTGAGGTTGTGAATCGAACATTGTCCACCATGTTGAGAGCCATTTTGAAGCGCAATTTGAAGATGTGGGAAGAGTGTTTGCCGCATGTGGAGTTTGCATATAACAGGGCGGAACATTCCACCACCAAGGTAAGTCCTTTTCAGGTAGTGTATGGTTTTAACCCCCGTGCTCCTATTGATCTTTTGCCTTTACCTACCACTGAGAGAATACATAGTGATGCTAGAGAGCGTGCTGATTTTATTCGTAAGTTGCATGAAACAACTAAAGCAAATATTGAAAGCATGAATGAAAAGTATAGAATTGCTGGTAGTAAAGGTAGAAAAGAGATTAAACTTGAACCGGGTGATTTGGTTTGGTTACATTTAAGAAAAGATAGATTTCCTGAGCTACGTAAGTCTAAATTAATGCCAAGAGTAGCTGGTACTTATAAGATTATTGAGAAAATAAATGATAATGCATACAAACTTGAGTTGCCACCCGAGTTCGGGGTTAGTCCCACATTTAACATTGCAGATTTGAAACCTTATTTGGGAGAAGAAGATGAGCTTGAGTCGAGGATGACTCTAATTCAAGAGGGGGAGGATGATGAGGACATCACTCCTTTGGATGTACCAGCTGATCCTCCAACCGTCATGCAAGGTCCAATGACCCAGGCTCGAATGCGTCAACTCAATTTACAGGTGAGCTCGTTCTTAAGCGATCCTTTTCATACTTTTGAGAATAGACTACTACCTAATGATGTTATCTTGCTTAGGAACATTAGAGAGGGTCAATAGGGACTAAGAGGACGTGGAGGAGGTGATGATGACCAGCAAGGACGTCCAACACAAGCCGGAGGCCCAGTCCAACACGAATTCGAGTCTGCCTCGGCCTCCAGGACCAGTCTGCCTTAAACTGGTCGCCCAGGACGCATCCAGACTCCGTTTTCGATGATCCACATATGGATGGAAAGCTAATTTGATAAGGAAGCCAATCCAAGTAGTTTCACATCAAAAGCTGTTTGGAATCAATAGGAATCGTCGAAACAAGTCAGCGTCCAGAATCTGCCAGGGTGCTGCGACACCGTCTTTTGGTCCGTTGGACCATGTATCGAGTTTGGGCCCATTAGGGGCGCGTCCAGGGGTCTTGCACGACCCTAGAGTCTTCATAAACAGCCGCCGCCCCTCCATTAGGGTTTGGGTTTTGCTTAGATTATTCTGTCAAGAAACAGTTTCGCCGTTCTTCGGTTTGTGAGACCCCAACTCGTGAGATTAATCATACATTTGCAATTTGGTTGCGATCTTTCTTGTTCTTGCTTGTGTTCTTCGTTGCGTAGGTAGGGATTAGCCTTCTTGGCGAGGTTAACCTGGTCCGTGACTCGGTTGATAACCAGAGGAGCTATGGTGCTAAGATTGCAGGGTTCGATCTTTCGATCTGAAGCCGGATCGGTGTGTCATTCTCCGCCACAACGATAGTTACCATCACCTGACGGAAGATGGGGTCCCCGTCTCCATTACCTTCCCAATAGTTGACATGTGCCTAATGTGCTCTTTCTCTCTACTTTGCATACCACATAATCCGAGTCGGAATAACCAACTAGCTCAAACTTTGCACCTTTGTGATACCACAAACCAACATTTTGTGTATGCTTCAAGTACCTCAATATTCCCTTTGTGGCCATCAAATGACTTTCTTTTGGTGAGGCTTGAAATCTAGCACACATGCTGTAACACCCTAAAATTTGCTTCTCTTGAAATAGAGCTAAAATGATTTAATTTTGTATTTTTATGCTCATGAAAACATGGGGAAATAATAAATTTTCATTAGATTAAAATTTATCTTAAGGTGGAAACATGTTTGTTGCATTCATGCCGGTCGCACCTTGTGTTTCTATGTGCAAAATGTGTTTTTTTTAAAAAAACATTTAGGAGACAAATATCTATCTCTAGCAATTTTCCAACTTCTTTCTGGAATTTAGTTCCTACCTCCTTCACCTTAATCTTTATGTTCTAAGTTTCCAACAATCTTTTCATGAGCTCCAAATACTTTATTTGGGTTCATCATGTTCCAAAGTGTCTCTGGGAATTTTCCCCAAATTTTTAGAGGTCTCGGAGTATTTTCATGGCTTTAATATCAATTCTAGACTTTTCTAGAATTATTTTATTCTCGAAATTAATTATTTCTAAAAATAAATAATATATCTCATTTTCCAACCAACTCTCAAAGCCCATGTGCAATAATCATAATAAATCTCCAAGGCCCTTGCATTTATTTACTAATGGACTTTAATGATTATTTAGGTCCATTAGTAAATGTGGAGGGTGCAACATCAATTAGTACCATATTGCTAGTTGATGTAGATGTGGGGAGTTTTTCTCTCTATAAATATATACCAACCCCTTAGGCAAAGCACACCAAAACTATCATAAGGGGAGCCCCTAGTTTGGGAAATCCGTCGTGTAGTAAATTAGATTTTTCTCATCCTTCTCTCGCTATCGCCTTCGTCGTCGCCATCACCGTCGCGCTGCCCAACCCTGTAGACCTGTCGTTGACCGCAAGAACGCCCTAGGTGAGTTCGCCATCTTCTCCTCTTATTCCCTGTGCTCTTGGCTCATCAAACCGTGGCCTCTAGGGCCCAAACCAAGCGCTCTGGGGAGCTTCTCGCCGCCGGTAATGGAGCTCTGCCGCGCTAATTTTCTTCTCTGGCCGGTGACTCTCTCCCCCTCCTTTCTAATGTAGGCCATCTAGATTCAATCTAATGGTCCAAGATCGCTCGTACCCCTTCACTGGGTTTATTTGCAAAAGAGCCCCTGCAGTTTCACATAATATAACCCGCAGTCCATGTCGCACTTCGAGAATACGTTTTCCTATTCCAAAAGCGTAGTTTCTTTCTAGTAGACTCAGAATACGTTTTCTCTTTCAGAAAGCGTAAAATCCCTCTGTTAGATTCAAAACACGTTTTCTTCTTTTGAAAATGTAGTTTCTTCGGTTAGATCCAAAATACGCTTTCATCTATTTACAATTTTGCCACTAGTCTTCTTTAGTCCATAAAATCTTCGTTTTAACTCCGTTTTGATCTATTCAAGTGCGTTAGATTCATAATTGAGTAATCTACATGTTCATCCTACTGTTAAATATATTTTCAACTTTTGAAACTCGAGGTTCAATTTAATCTATTATTTTATTAGTCACTCCTTGGACGGGGGTTCATGCTTATTGATGGGGAAACCTTAGCGGCCCTAACTTGTTGGATGAACCATTGAAAGGCTTTATAGTGAACCCTATCGACCTTCCTTGGTTGTGGGTCAAGAGGTTCGCTACCTCGGGTGAAAGGGTAAATCACGACTCACAGTGAAAGTGTACAACCTCTGTAGAGTGTAAAACTGGTATATCAGCCGCGCTCACAGTCGCGAGCGGCCTTGGTCCCTTATGGAATAGATGAAGAACACGCATGATACCCATGATAAAGATGCTCACTAATGATTAATGTTTATGCTATTAATTATTTATGTTTACCTGATCATGTGTTTATATGGGCTTGTGAATAAACTTGTTGCTACCCAATTGCTTAAAGATGACTTATTAAAAGCTAATTGCAGTAAACCAGTGTCAATCTTTTGAGCCTCATGAACCCCATGTTATATTTGTTGAGTACAACATGTACTTATGCTTGCTTTACTTTTTAAATCTTTGGAAAAATCCTGGATGGGTACCAGATTGCTAGTCTGGAGGAGTTAGGCTTGTGGTCAACCAGTCAGTTGTCCCTGTGGATTGGAGTCTTCACTCAAAGATCGGAGTTGTCTTTCCGCTGTTTGCTATCTAAGGTTATATCCTTTATACTAAGTACATTATATATTGAGCATTGTCTTTTGATGTTACCCTTATTTGTAGCTATATGTGAGATTTGGCTTCCTAGGCTCATATATGGTACGTATCTAGTTTTGTTCTTAAAACCGCATGCTACTAAGTGATATCAGAGCAATGCTGACTATAGAACACAAGCCTAGATAGAACTGGATGTTTTAGCATGCTTTCATCTTTGCTTAGTTCTTGCTTTCTCTCCAACCTTGTTATTTTCTAAAAGATATGCTCGCTTTGGTCTCTATTCGGTTATAAAAACCTTGTCTCTATTCTCAATCCACTCTCTTCGTCTAAATAGATGGGTCGTAACGAGGAGACCACCAACATCAAAGGTCAGGAGGACCAGACTATGTTGTCCTTGATTGCATTCGACGAGGAGAAGCTTTTAGCTATGCAACAACAAGTATTAGAAGGAATGACTCAACATGGGAGTTCTCAACAGTGCTTGCCATAGGGTCAAACCAACAAACCAAAGGGACCAATGAAGAGACAAGTGGCAGAAGCTTAGAAGAAAATGAAGTCCAATGAAGGTGCTGGTAGTAATACGCTCGGAAGTCAGTATCAATGTCATTGTTGTGAACATTATGGTTTTCCTTGTCTTCGAAACAAGCCAACTAAGAAGGAAGTCAAGGTGAACCCGAGTTGTGAGGCCAATATGGATAAGAAGAGGAAGGCAAACTCACTACAGCCATGATGAGGACATCATTGGCTCAAATATGACCATGCCAACCACTTCTATACCAAAGGTGCAACCATTCTATATGAGGCTTATCATTGATGCATTTGATGAATGGGTGCTCCACCATAAAATGTGTTCATTCTCATTTTCAGAATTACTTACGTGGATCAAGGGAAGGCTTGATTGCATATGGAAAACATGGAAGGTTAATGAAGTTGATTGGGGACCAAATCCATGTATTCCTAACGTCCTCCACTAGGCCACCACGTCAGTTTGGTCCCAAGGAAAGAAAGAGTCCAAGTCCAACACGTTTTGGAAGTTGAATTCGGACTGCAAAATAGTCCCAAATTGCGACGGTCACCACGACTTCATACGGACTCCGATTGGGACGTTCTAGCACTTTTTGGAAAGCTTATCAAGTCTATTTTCCAACGGATCTGGACTCATGGCTATATCTTATCCGATGCTTCCGTAGTCGTCGTTTCAATGCCGGGACCTTTTCTGCCTTTGGTGCTGCGTCACCCTATTTTGGGGCGACGGCCCATGTATCAAGTTGGGTCCATTAGGGACGCGTCCTAGGGTTGGAGAACGACCCCAACACCCCCCTGGTCGTTCCCTAGGTATTAATAAGGATTAGAGCCACCACAAACAGATTGGGTTTTGTTTTGTTGAAAGTTTAGCCATTGCTACTTCCTTGTAGAAGCGTGTGTCGACTAGACCATCCGTTCTACTCGATTCAGAACCCCAACTTTGTGATTTCAGATTGGTTTTTCATCTCCATATTTGCAATTGAGTTGCTTATTCTACTTGTTCTTGCTTGTTCCTCGATTGCTTGCAGGAATTACCCTAGTGGTTTGGTTGATCGTGTTCCACAAGATCGCGACGGCTGTTGGAGGTGGTGTATCGGTTGCTAAGGCGCAGCATCCTTGGATGGTTGTAGTCGGGCCGTGAATGTCATCTCCATCCCCAAATTGAGTTATCCACCTTCTCTCATCGAAAGATCAGGATTCACCCTAGCGGGTTCATATCAATTGGTAATCAGAGCAAGGTTGATTGGTGAGAGACTTCCAGTTCTTTGCTGTTTTTTTAATCTCCTATAGTCCAGAAAAAGCCAAAACAAAATTAGTAGATTAGTTCTCCATAATCCCAAAAACCCTTTGAGCCTAATACTATTACTGCTTAGTTAGGGCTTATTGAATTAACGGTTGCATCGTCGTGTCAAGTTGCTGGTCTTAGTGTCTAGTCGTTTAGAGTTTCGTGTTCTAGTCACGTTTCTGTCACCATCGCAGATTTGAGTTTATTTGTTTCTCTCTACGAATCCGTGTGGATTTCCAAATTCCAAGAAGAGGAGAATGATGAGGACATCATTGCCTCAAATATGACCATGCCAACCACTTCTATACCAAAGGTGCAACCATTCTATATGAGGCTTATCAATGATGCATTTGATGAATTGATGCTGCACCATGATGTGTGTTCATTCTCATTTTCAGAATTACTTACATGGATCAAGGGAAGGTTTGATTGCATATGGAAAACATGGAAGGTTAATGAAGTTGATTGGGGACCAAATCCATGTATTCCTAACGTCCTCCACTAGGCCACCACGTCACTTTGGTCCCAAGGAAAGAAAGAGTCCAAGTCCAACACGTTTTGGAAGTTGAATTCGGACTGCAAAATAGTCCCAAATTGCGACGGTCACCACGACTTCATACGGACTCCGATTGGGACGTTCTAGCACTTTTTGGAAAGCTTATCAAGTCTATTTTCCAACGGATCTGGACTCATGGCTATATCTTATCCGATGCTTCCGTAGTCGTCGTTTCAACGCTGGGACCTTTTCTGCCTTTGGTGCTGCGTCACCCTATTTTGGGGCGACGGCCCATGTATCAAGTTGGGTCCATTAGGGATGCGTCCTAGGGTTGGAGAACGACCCCAACACCCCCCTGGTCGTTCCCTAGGTATTAATAAGGATTAGAGCCACCACAAACAGATTGGGTTTTGTTTTGTTGAAAGTTTAGCCATTGCTACTTCCTTGTAGACGCGTGTGTCGACTAGACCATCCGTTCTACTCGATTTAGAACCCCAACTTTGTGATTTCAGATTGGTTTTTCATCTCCATATTTGCAATTGAGTTGCTTGTTCTACTTGTTCTTGCTTGTTCCTCGATTGCTTGCAGGAATTACCCTAGTGGTTTGGTTGATCGTGTTCCACAAGATCGCGACGGCTGTTGGAGGTGGTGTATCGGTTGCTAAGGCGCAGCATCCTTGGATGGTTGTAGTCGGGCCGTGAACGTCATCTCCATCCCCAAATTGAGTTATCCACCTTCTCTCATCGAAAGATCAGGATTCACCCTAGCAGGTTCATATCAGTTGGTAATCAGAGCAAGGTTGATCGGTGAGAAACTTCCAGTTCTTTGCTGTTTTTAATCTCCTTTAGTCCAGAAAAAGCCAAAACAAAATTAGTAGATTAGTTCTTCATAATCCCCAAAACCCTTTGAGCTTAATACTATTACTGCTTAGTTAGGGCTTATTGAATTAACGGTTGCATCGTCATGTCAAGTTGCTGGTCTTAGCGTCTAGTCGTTTAGAGTTTCGAGTTCTAGTCATGTTTCTGTCACCATCGCAGATTTGAGTTTATTTGTTTCTCTCTACGAATCCGAGTGGATTTCCAACTTCCTTTGTTTTGTTTACCACCATTATTCTAGCCATGTCCTTGGAGGTTTCATCCACGTCCATATTTCCATCTACAAAAAGGAAATCCAACAAGATCAAGATAGAATTCGATTCGGAGTCCTGTTTTATCCTGAAAAGAAAAGCACCATATTTCCTTTGTCAGGAGTCTAAATAGGGAGTTTAAATACAATCTGGAAACCTTAACTTGTCCTCTTTCCAACGGATTAGAGCTTGCTCCAAAATTCATTCTGAGCGCTTCGCAATTGCCCTGGAGATTTGCGCGTCTGCTGGTTTTGCAAAACAGCCACTTGTTTGACTTTGCTACTGAATCACCCTTCCCAAGAAAACATTTAATTGTGTAAATAGCTTGTTAATTCTTGTTGCAAAATTTCAGTTTTGTGCTAGTTGAAAAAAAAGACAGAAGAAAGAAAGAAAAGAAAGAAAGAAAAGAAAGATAGAAAGAAAGAAAGAAAAGAAAGAGAAAGAAGAAGAGAAGGGTTTTCTTTTGTTGTTATTCCTGTCCTTGTGATCCTTCTTTGCTGTAGCTCAGTGACTTCGTTTGTGTCTAGGCTCGCGTCTCTAGCACGTACTATCCTAGGACCAGCATAATAACGTCGTTGAGCGTTTGTTCAATTTGCTTGCAACTAATGTGGTTCTAGTACTTCCTTTCTTTAGCCCACCTACAGCTCCACATATTCGACTACAGCTTGAGAGGTTTTTGTTGCTGCGGCACCGATACACTTCGCTCCACGGTTGCAGACTTGTTGGTTGCCGTCACCTCCTGTTTGGCTTGGTAAGAACTTGTAAGGGCTTGTTTTAACAAGTTGAGTTTGAGAGAATTACAACCGACACATCCTAGTAGTTGATAGGAGGATACATATTATTTTTGTGTTTCTTGTTTTCTACTAATCATGGCAGGTGATATGGAGATTTTTGAGCTATTGAAACTAGTCCCTCATATTCAGGATGTCATTCAACACTTGCCGTTATATGATGGTAAGTTTGATCCTCAAGCTTACATTGATTGGGAGCTAAAAGTAGATAATGAATTTGATGAGCATGACCTGTCTGAGAAACAAAAGATTTATATTGCCTCCAATGTTTTGACTGAATTTGCTTTGCTAGAATGGAAACACATTTGTAGGCACAAGAAAGTTCTAGAATCTTGGGAAGACTTCAAATTTATTTTTAGAGATGTATTCATTCCAGCATATTATGCTGATTATTTGCTTGCAAAATTAGACAACTTGAAGCAGGGTAGTAAGACTGTGAAACAATACTACCATGATTTTAAGATTTGTATCATGTTTAGTGGATTGGATGAATGCATGAAAGATGTTATGAGTAGGTTCATGAGAGGGCTCAATTCTGAAATTCGAACCTTGTTAATTAGCAAATCATATTGCCATATTGGTCAATTGTTTTGTCTTGCTCTCAATGCTGAAAAAGAGATTCTATTATCTGTGAATACTTGCCAGAATGATGTGACCCATAATGTCCAAAATTTGTCCACTCTGCATGCTAATGAAGAGCAACAAATAGTGGAACCCACTACTGATTTTCCTTTGTCACAAAATGAATTACTCGCTGTTCCTTGTGATAAAGAGGAGTTGTGTGCTGATGATTCTTTTACTCCTATGCCACAAGTAGCGAATAAGTGTGATACTTTTGGTTTGGAACCATACAAATGTGCTGAAGATAAGCTTTTTTATCCTATTACATGTGCACAAGATGAACTGAATTTGCTGTCCTCTTTAAATACTTTGGGTTATATTGAATTTGATATTCTGTGTAATCTAAATTGTCTAAAAGAGAAACTTAAATTTGATTCTAGTTTGCCGAGTTTTAATCATTGTTCGCTTCATGCAATTGGCAAATATGACAGCAAAGGAGAATATTTGGTGCATAAAGTTTATATTTGCTCGAATCTGAAATATCCTTTTGGGCCACAATACCATGATCAAATTGAGGGCTGCACTAACACTAATGATGTCTTGCAAAGTTTTCCTAGTTTTTCCCATATGCAACAGGATAAATATCAAGAAGGGGAGCACGGTTCACTTTTACCTACAACACATCCTCCAACAAAGGTCAAACCGAGGATGGTTTGCTGTCAAGAAGGGGAGAATGATGAGGACATCATTGGCTCAAATATGACCATGCCAACCACTTCTATACCAAAGGTGCAACCATTCTATATGAGGCTTATCATTGATGCATTTGATGAATGGGTGCTCCACCATAAAATGTGTTCATTCTCATTTTCAGAATTACTTACGTGGATCAAGGGAAGGCTTGATTGCATATGAAAAACATGGAAGGTTAATGAAGTTGATTGGGGACCAAATCCATGTATTCCTAACGTCCTCCACTAGGCCACCACGTCACTTTGGTCCCAAGGAAAGAAAGAGTCCAAGTCCAACACGTTTTGGAAGTTGAATTCGGACTGCAAAATAGTCCCAAATTGCGACGGTCACCACGACTTCATACGGACTCCGATTGGGACGTTCTAGCACTTTTTGGAAAGCTTATCAAGTCTATTTTCCAACGGATCTGGACTCATGGCTATATCTTATCCGATGCTTCCGTAGTCGTCGTTTCAATGCCGGGACCTTTTCTGCCTTTGGTGCTGCGTCACCCTATTTTGGGGCGACGGCCCATGTATCAAGTTGGGTCCATTAGGGACGCGTCCTAGGGTTGGAGAACGACCCCAACACCCCCCTGGTCATTCCCTAGGTATTAATAAGGATTAGAGCCACCACAAACAGATTGGGTTTTGTTTTGTTGAAAGTTTAGCCATTGCTACTTCCTTGTAGACGCGTGTGTCGACTAGACCATCCGTTCTACTCGATTCAGAACCCCAACTTTGTGATTTCAGATTGGTTTTTCATCTCTATATTTGCAATTGAGTTGCTTGTTCTACTTGTTCTTGCTTGTTCCTCAATTGCTTGCAGGAATTACCCTAGTGGTTTGGTTGATCGTGTTCCACAAGATCACGACGGCTGTTGGAGGTGGTGTATCGGTTGCTAAGGCGTAGCATCCTTGGATGGTTGTAGTCGGGCCGTGAACATCATCTCCATCCCCAAATTGAGTTATCCACCTTCTCTCATCGAAAGATCAGGATTCACCCTAGCGGGTTCATATCAAGCCAGTATTTGGAAGTGACCAACATTTGAGTTCTACTATATTGTCACATCTAGCTCTAATCCCTGGTCAGATAAATTTAGATTTTAAACAGTTAGAGGTTTCTCAAGCTAAAACTGCTTCACATGAGGTATGCATAGATGGGTGGACAATCACCTATAAGGGGTTTCAACCCCGAAAGATCAAGCGAGCTAGAAAGCGGTCCAGTCAAACAAAGATGGACCTTTAGAGTCAGCTAGCTGACAACACACTAAGCAACAATTCTGTGGAGTATGACATCACAAAAGATTCAGCTAAGATCATGTGTTATCGTTGCCAACAAGAAGGACATTATGCTAAATTTTGCCCATGAAAGAATCAACAATTACACCATGGAAGTGGCCAGAGTTAGATCACTACAGGGTTGCCACCAGTAAGTGTTAGTGATGCCCAACCCAAAAGAAGCATTTGATGAGGATGATGAATGAAGGAGTCATGACGGACTATCCAAGATCAATGAAGTGGAGGATGTGTCACCCTCATGGTCATGCAAGAGATGCTACCCTAGATGCCCTCGTAGCCATACCTTGGTTAAGGAATAGGAGTTTATGTCCTTCATGTAATAAAAATGATAGTATCGCAAGTCGAGTCAATGATTGAGATGTGCACTTTTATTGCTTTGTTGAATTGTCATTATGTTTATGCTTATTTTGGATCTTTGTAATGATTGCAATGATCTTGTTGGGTGTTCCCACAATTTCATTTAGTTTATAGGCCTAAGGTCTAAGGATTAATGGAATAAATAGTTGGGTTATGGTTTTGTTTTGTTTTCCCTATCCTGCCTTTTAGAGCAGCCTGCCCTCTTCGGCTTATATCTCTGATTTTGGACGATAAAAAATCATGAGAAAATTCATTACAATAGTAGACTTCGATATCTTTCTGTGACCATAAGAATCACCTTGATAGCTATTTTGGTTATGGAGTTATGAAAATCACAAGATGATGCAACCGCACTGTCTAAAATCTGGAGCAGTTTCTGTTGTGCACTGTTTTTGACTACCTAAACTGTAGAATTTGGAAAAGTGTTCTATAAGGAAGTTGTGGAAGATTTGATAAGCTTTCCAATGGTATAAACTACAACTTAATTGGATTAATGGAATGAGATTTACAACTATTTTATGGCACTGCTGTTTTTCTGCTCGCAAGGAATTTCAGATTTCTTGTCCTTGCCCATACACAAGAGTATCACTGGGATGTCAGAACGTCTTGATACTAATTAGCTCTTCTAGAAGAAGGTGCAAGATACCCTTTTTGTGTTCCCTAGCTGATATTTTCTTAAGTGGGGTAGCCAGGTTGAAGAATTTGCAAGATGAAGTATCATACATTCTAGTTTGCGCAGCAGAAGTGCGGTGGGCCCATAACCCACAGGTCCCAGGATCGAAACCTTTGGAAGGAGATATGGGACATCTATAGTTGGTTATATGTGGGCTCAAAAAACATTAATGTGATATCAAGCCTGACAAGTGAGTTCTCTACATGGATATGTTAATAGGGGGAAAGGTGCCAAGAAAGTTAGTGATGTGATTGAAACCCACTCATAGATGTGAGAGAAACTCAGAGTTTTAAATATTGAGATTTGGTTAGAGGTTCAAGGGAGGTTTATCCAAGACCATCAAGATGTTGATAGTGTTACTAGAGAAGGTTTTAAGTTCAGATCAAAAGACCTTAGCTAAGTACTTGAAGGAGTAAAAAAAAGAGGTTGAGGTAAAACCTATGTATTTGCTTTGCTAGATCAGGACAAGAGTTTTTTATATCTACTATGATGCACCTTATCAAGGTGTGGGATGTGCCCTTATGTAAGAAGAAAAAAATAGAGGTTTAAGCAAGAAAACATGAGATGGAACATCTAACGTATGATCTGGAGTTATCCATTGTGGAGCATGGAGATACTATCTACTTGGGCATGATAAGTGACATCTATGAGGATCATAAGAATCTAAGGAACGTCTTCACAAAGTTGGTTTTGAGCATATGAAGTCATCATTGGTTTGGTATTGATCAAGATTATGACTTGAAAAAGTGATATCACTTGGAGAAGCAAAAGTCGTTGTCGATGTCTTTAGCAAGAGATTATGCTAAGAAGATTCAAACGACACCATGGACTAAGAATAGTCATTTGAGAGTTGAGCAACTTGATTTGAGCATCTGAAGTCATTAAAGTTTTAAAATTGGCAATAGAATCTACTTTAGACCAAGAAAGTAAGGAAGCTCCGTTGGAAGGTGAATATTTTAAGAAAAATAATTGATATTATGGACTAAAAAAGAAAGGTGGCCTAGTGATTGGAGTTACCTGAGTATTGTTTGGAGTACCTTTCAGAATCTTAGAATCAGTTTGACAAGTTACTTGGAGTATGGTTAATAGGTATGCAAAGTAGAGAATAATCCAAATGTGGAGAATCTATATCTCTTTTATCACCATCTTCCGAATCTCGAGGACGAGATTCTTCTTAAGTGGGGGTAGAATTGTAAAACCCTAAAATTTGTTTCTCTTGAAATAGAGCTAAAATGATTCAATTTTATATTTTTATGCTCATGAAAACATGACAAAATAATAAATTTTCATGGGATTAAAATTTATCTTAAGGTAGAAACGTGTTTGTTACATTCACGTTGGTCGCACCTTGTGTTTCTATGAGCAAAATGTGTGTTTTTTAAAATACGTTTAGGAGACGAATATCTATCTCTAGGAATTTTCTAGCTTCTTTCTAGAATTTAATTCCTACATCCTTCACCTTAATCTTTATGTTCCAAGTTTCCAACAGTTTATTCATGAGTTCCAAATACTTTATTTGGGTTCATCATGTTCCAAAGTGTCTATAGGAATTAACCCCAAATTTTTGGAGGTCTCGGAGTATTTTTCGTGGCTTAAATATCAATTCTAGACTTTTCTAGAATTATTTTATTCTTGAAATTAATTAATTCCGAAAATAAATAATATATCTCATTTTCCAACCAACTCTCAAAGCCCATGTGCAATAATCCTAATAAATCTCAAAGGCCCATGCATTTATTTACTAATGGGCTTTAATGATTATTTACGTCCATTAGTAAATGCGGAGAGTGCAATATCAATTAGTACCATATTGCTAGTTGATGTAGATGTGGAGAGTTTTTCTCCCTATAAATATGTACCAACCCGTTAGGTAAAGCACACCAAAACTATCATAAGGTAAGCCCCTAGTTTGGGAAATCCCTCGTGTAGTAAATTAGATTTTTCTCCTCGTTCTCTCGCCGGCGCCATCATCGCCGTGTTGCCCGACGCTGTAGACCCACTGTCAATAGCAAGAAGGCCCTAGGTGAGTTCGCCGTGTTCTCCTCTTATTCCCTGTGCTCTCGGCTCGTCAAACCGTGGCCTCTAGGGCCCAAACCAAGTGCTCCGGGGAGCTTCTCGCCGCCGGTAATGGAGCTCCACCGCACCGGTTTTCTTCTCCGGTCGGTGACTCTCTCTCCCCCTCCTTTCTAATATGGACCATCGAGATTCAATCCAACGGTCCAAGATCACCTGTACCCCTTTCTCGGGTTTATTTGCAAAAGAGCCCCTATAGTTTCGCGTAATATAACCCTCAGTCCATGGTGCACTTCTAGAATACGTTTTCCTATTCCAAAAGCGTAGTTTCTTTCTAGTAGATTTAGAGTACGTTTTCTCTTTCATAAAGCGTAAAATCCCTCTATTAGATTCAGAATACATTTTCTTCTTTTAAAAACGTAGTTTCTTCAGTTAGATCCAAAATACGCTTTCAAGTATTTACAGTTTTGTCACTAGTCTTATTTAGGCCATAAAATCTTCATTTTAACTCCGTTTTGATCCATTCAAGTTGCATCAGATTCGTAATTGAGTAATCTACATGTTCATTCTACTATTAAATATATTTTCAACTTTTGAAATTCGAGGTTAGATTTAATCTATTATTTTATTAAAGGAAATATTGTTTAATTCATAACTTTTTTGTTATAGCTCCGATTAGAGTGTTTTTCGTGTCTGTGTGTTCGTAGTGAGACATAGATTCATTTTACAAACTTTTCATCTTGATTTTATATTTGGTGTATTGTTCTAATTTAGATCTATTGTTTGCTTCGTGTATGATTGCATGGATGCTTGTGTGGTGCTTTATGATCATGTCCAGTCGGTGAGCTTTGCGTTGGTGATATAAAAGAAGTTGGTGATCCAAAAGAAGTCCTTTGGAGGTTACAATTCAGTAGAAGAAGGATTTGAGTTTAAGGCAAGTATAGCATGGGATCTTCCTTGTTGTCTTATACACTTTTAATCATTTAATTCATGCTGCATGTATCTACCTGGACTAGCACTAAGGATTTCCTAGTACTTTGTTACCTCATACGTTGTCACCTATGGGGTATTGCATTGGGTAGTATGATGCTAGTGCTCAACTAAAGCCATGATTTTGTAACTTGACTAATGGAATATGCAATAAACACTAAAAGATGCTTTTTAGCAACATGGAACAAGGGGGCTAGAGCATTGGACTATTTTATGGTGCTCTAGATTCCTCTCCATAAGGACTTATCTATAAGCAAACATCCAAGACTTATAGTACAGCTGTGAGGGCTACATGGCTCTGGCTTTAGCTCAGCATGAGGACCTTTTCTAGCTTATTAGTGGTTACCTTTATGGCATAAGAGGGGCTCCGACAGGTATGATATCGGCCTGCCAAGAGGGTGCACTTTGGTTTCTTGGTATTTTGTTAGTCACTCCTTGGAGGGGGCTTCATGCTTATTGATGGGGAAACCTTAGCGGCCCTAACTTTTTAGATGAACCTTTGAAAGGCTTTATAGTGAACCCTGTCGACCTTCCTTGGTAGTGGGTCAAGAGGTTGGCCACCTTGGGCAAAAGGGTAAATCACAACTCACAGTGAAAGTGTACAACCTCTACAGAGTGTAAAACTGGTATATCAGTCGTGCTCACGGTCATGAGTGGCCTTAGACCCTTATGGAATAGATGAAGAACATGGATGATACCAATGATAAAGATGCCCACTAATGATTATAGTTTATTCTATTCATTATTCATGTTTACCTAATCATGTGTTTATATGGGCTTGTGAATAAACTTGTTTCTACCCAATTGCTTAAAGATGACCCATTAAAAGCTAATCATAGTAAACTAGTGTCAACCTTTTGAGCCTCATGAACCCCATGTTATATTTGTTGAGTACGACATGTACTTATGCTTGCTTTACTTTTTAAATCTTTGGAAAAATCCCAGATGGATACCAGATTGCTAGTCTGGAGGAGTTATGCTTGTGATCAACCAGTCAGTTGTCCCTATGGATTGGAGTCTTCATCCAAAGATCGGAGTTGCCTTTCTGCTGTTTGTTGTCTGAGGTTATATCCTTTATACTAAGTATGTTATATATTGAGCATTGTCTTTTGATATTACCCTTATTTGTAGCTATATGTGAGATTTGACTTCATGGGCTCACATATGGTGCGTATCTAGTTTTGTTCTTAAAACCGGGTGCTACACATGCATACACTAAACATGACATCCGGTTTTGATGCAGTCACATAGAGTAGGCTTCTAATCATAGACGGATACAACTTTTGATCCACCATATTGCCACTTGCATCACTACCCAAATTGGCATTTGTTCCCATTGGTGTACTAATTGGCTTTGCTTCATTTATGCCAAACTTCTTGAGCATGTCTTTGATGTACTTGCCTTGACTCATAAATGTTCCATTCTTCATTTGTTTGATTTGAAGACCAAGGAAGTAACTCAACTCTTTGATCATGGACATCTCAAACTCATTAGCCATCATTTTCCCAAACTCTTCACAAAAGTCTTGATTGGTCATCCAAATATGATGTCATCCACATAGATTTGCAATACAAACAAGTCCTTGGCAATCTTCTTGGTGAAAAGAGTGGTGTCGACATTTCCCATAATGAACCCTTTAGAGAGTAGGAAATCCCTCAACCTCTCATACCATGCTCTAGGTGCTTGCTTCAAACCATATAATGCCTTCTTCAACTTGTACACATGGTTGGGCTTCTTGTGATCTTCAAAACTAGGCAGTTGCTCAACATATACTTATTTATTGATGTAGCCATTGAGAAATTCACTCTTGACATCCATTTGATAGAGCTTGATGTTGTGGGCACAAGCATAGGCCAAGAAGATCCTAACTGCTTCCAATTTTGCAACCGGGGCATATGTTTCTCCAAAGTCAAGACGCTCTACCTGAGGTAACCTTGTGCTACCAATCTTGCTTTGTCCTTACAACTATCCCATCTTGATCTTGCTTGTTGTGAAAGACCCATTTATTTCCAATCACACTGTGTCCCTTTGGTCTCTCAACTAACTCCCATACTTGATCTCTTGTGAAGTTATTCAATTCTTCATACATAGCATTAACCCAATCAAGATCCTTCAATGCTTCTTCTATCTTCTTTGGTTCTATGGATGATACAAATGAGAAATGCTCATAAAATGAAGCCAATCTTGATCTTGTTTGTACACCTCTAGAAATATCTCCAATTATAGTGTCCAATGGATGACCTCTTGCAATATTGGTTGGTTGGAGAATTGGAACTTGATTGCTTGCATGTGGTTGAGATGATGTACTAGCCACTTGATCTTGCAGTTGAGATGATGAACTAGCTTGATTTGTATCAACTTCTTCGTTTGAATTTGAAAGCACTTAAATGTTGTCTTCTTCATCTATCACTTGTCTAGGCCTCAATTCACCAACATTCATGTTCTTCATAGTATTTGAAAGTTGAATGCCTCTAACATCATCAAGGTTTTCATTTTCTTCTTAGGAACCCTTGGTTTCATCAAATTCAACATCATGTACCTCCTTAAGAGTACCACTAGCCAAATTCCAAACTCTATAAGCTTTTGTTAGTTGTTGAGTATCCAAGCAAGAAACATTCATCACATTTCTTATCAAACTTGCTCAATCTAGTGCCTTTCTTCAATATGTAGCATTTGCAACCAAAGACCAAAAAATATGCAATGTTGGGCTTTCTACCATTCAAGAGCTCATAAGGTGTCTTCTCTTTCAATGGGTGACAATAGAGGCGGTTGCTACAATAGCAAGCCGTGTTGATTGCTTCAGCCCAAAAGGATTGACTCACATTGTACTCACTAAGCACAGACCTTGCCATGTTAATAAGTGTTGTATTCTTCCTCTGAACAAGGCCATTTGATTGTGGAGTGTACTTGGCCGAGAATTTATGTCTAATTCCAAAATCATCATATAACTCATCCATTCTAGTGTTCTTGAATTCACTACCATTATCACTTCTAACTCTCTTGATGATTGTTTCAAACTCATTATGAATGCCCTTGACAAATGACTTGAAAGTTGCGAACACATCACTTTTGTCCACTAGAATGAATACCCATGTGTATCTAGTAAAGTCATCCATTATCACAAAGCCATACTTGTTACCACCGATGCTTGTATATTGTGTTGGCCCAAACAAATCTATGTGCAACAACTCAAATGCCTTGCAAGTCCTCATCATACTCTTCTTAGGATGGGTGTTTCCAACTTGTTTTCTGGCTTGACAAGAGCTACAAAGTTTATCCTTCTCAAATACCACATCTTTCAAGCCTCTAACTAGATCAAGCTTAATCAGTCTATTCAATTGTTTCATTCCCACATGACCAAGCCTTCTATGCTATAACCAACCCATGCTAGACTTAGTAAACAAGCATGTTGACAATTGAGTCTCACTAGCATTGAAATCAACCAATTATAGATTCTCATATCTAAAGCCTTTGAAGATCAAATTAGAGCCATCTACACTTATGATCTATACATCATCTACTCCAAATATGCACTTAAATCCAAGATCACACAATTGAGCCATGGATAGCAAATTGAAGTTCAAGCTCTCAACTAGCAACACATTGGAAATGCTCATGTCATTGGATATTGCAATCTTACCAAGCCCCTTGACTACTTTGCCTTTGCCATTATCACCAAATGTAATACTATCATAACCATCATTGTCATTGGTGTTGATTGAGTTGAACACTGGTCATGTGTTGAGTGCACCCACTATGAAGAACCCAATGCCTTCCTCCGGCTTTGTAATTGACCTACAAGAGAAGATCAATTCTTTTTAGGTACCAAAACTTGCTTGGGTCCTTGTAGGTTAGTGACTAAGCTCTTTGGCACCCAAATGGCTTTCTTCTTTGAGCCCACAATTGGTGTACCAACAAACTTAGCATGCACCCTATTAACACCCTTGGTAAGCAAATAACAAGAATCAAACTTAATTGAGGATACATTAGCATCTTTGTTCTTGTTCTTGCAATATTGCTCTACATGCCCAACTTGCTTGTATCTATTGCAAAATCGACCATTGGCCTTCACAAAACTAGTTTTGTGAGTTGCAAAGGCCACCTTGCCTTTCTTGGGGGTATAGCCCAATCCCTCTTTGTTGAGAGAAAACATTTGGCTATCCAAGCACTTTAGCAAGTAGGCCTCACCACCATAGGCATTGTCTAAGGCACGAGTGAGCTCATTTACCTCCTTTAGGGTTTCATTCTCAATCATTAGTGAGGCATCACAAGTGAAACTATCACTACTAGATGAGGTAGAAGTGGAAGTGCTACAAGAAGGGTTAGTAGAAGCAACAACAATAGGCTTATAGAAAGATTCATCAATGATATCATAAGTTAAGCCTATGTTACATGTTACAACATGCTCCTTCTCATTTTGCTCAAGAAGAGTGGAATGAGCCTTTTCAAGTTTCTTATGACCCTTGCCAGATGATCAAAACATGACACCTTCATATATGACCATTGATTATAAGGTGTGCTCATTCCTACATTTGCATAGTGATTTCCGAAGGTGTCATGTTCTCATCACCAAGCTTCTCATGGGCTTCCTCTAGCCTCTCATGAGATGCATTGAGCTCATCAAAGGCTTGCTTAAGAGCTTTAAGCTCCTTTTTTAAGTCTTTGCATTCCCTTCTATTAATGTCAAAATGAGCTTTAACATCTTCTAACATGTCAAATAGTTCATCTTTAGTTGGTTCATCATCATCATCACTTTCACTTTCATTTTCATTATTGTTTTGATCACACTCATCATCATATTGTACCTTAGTGGCCTTAGCCATGAAACATGTCGATGGAGTGTCAAAGAGAGAAGGCTTCTCATTGATAGCTATGCTTGCAAGAGCCTTCTTCTTGGTGGTCTTGTCATCATCACTATCATCATCATCACTTGAGGAAGCATCACTATCCCAAGTGACCACATATGAACCACCTTTCTTCTTCTTCTTGAAGGTCATCTTGTCCTCCTTTTCTTTCTTTTCCTTCTTGTCCTTCTTCTTGCTCTTCTTGTCATCATCATCATTTTCACTATTGTAGGGACATTGAGCAACAAGATGATCCTTGCTACCACACTTGAAGCACTATTGACGGTAGTTATCAACCATTAATATAATGCATGAAAATGACCACCAACATAGGTCTAGGGGTTTAAATTGATAAATTCCATAAGTTTTGGTGAATCTATATTTTTAGCAGGGTTTATTCAGAAATCTATAAAGGTGAACCTAATCATCAGAATTAAACACAATTATCCATGACAAAAACAACTCCAGAAGGTTCTAGAGGATACTAGAGGGTGAACCACCAAAGCAGAGAGGAGGTGGCCGCTAGGTGGGGCCAGCTAGCCATGTGGGCCCCCTATCAGCCTCCTGTTGCGATGTCGGTTCTCCACCACCTTAGGGTTTGCATCTACGCCGTTTTTTCAAGTTGGTTTGATTTGAGGGCTCAGGATTGATGCTCCTCCCTATATATACCAGCCCCTGCCACCCCCTGGCATAACCCTGATCATCAAGATAGAAGAATCATTAGATCAAAAGTTAGGGTTTCTAGAGAATAGAATAGATGTCCAATTCTTCAAGTTCTAGTATAGGCTAGCTAGCAAGATTCAAGTAGAGTTGGGCTATTGCTCAGGATTCTGGATTCGTCGTCTGGAGGCTGGTAAAACCATTGTATCCTCTATATTTTGTGACTTTGTGCTATTTCAATACTATGTTTCTATTTATTATGTTCCTAGTTTTCTCTAGTAGTATGCTTGGTATAGTCATGATTGATAATGAATTTATGTATAAGATCGCAAAGCGCTTAGCTCAGTACTCGAGTGAGCTAAGTGGTTGACATTATGTAAGTGTGGTGCTTATATGCTGTTTACGTGCGGATGCACCCTACATTCTGGGCCATGTGGTAGATCATGAGTGTGACACTATCATTGAGTCCTTTGTAGTCCACTCCCCGTTTGTAGGACAAGTTGGACCTGGTTGCGAAGGGAATCAAGCTCTGTTCTTGATCTTCCTTAGTAATGTTCCTTATGCTTAGATACAGAGTTAGTTATGCTATAGATGAAAGTATATATACTAGGGTGTATGGAAGACTTAGTAAATAAGAAATGACTTAGGAATCTTTTCTCTTAACTAATATCCTACCTAGCCTTACTACATTTATGAGTATCTATTTCTATCTCTGGATATTTATTATCAATGCCTTACACTTATCATTTATTTATCATTTAACTTACCCCTATTAGAGCATATGTTTAGTTAATGGTTCCATCATAAGTATTCATGTTTGTCAATATCTCTAGCCACCACTCCCACCCTATGGAAAAATATAAATAACGATAACTGGTATACTACCAGGTGAAATGCTACAATGGTATATTATCTGTGCGCTTGGGGATTACTTCAACATATATAATCTTTCTAAATTTACAAGTGTTCTCAATTTACCAACAAACATTTCTAGCATCATTGCTAGGGATGACAACCTAGTAGAAAGTGATGTTACGAAATGTCAACAAGCATTTTTGGCGCCGTTGTCGGGGAGGGGCACAAGGCTAAAAGAGAATTGATCAAAATAAATACTTATTGATGAAATCATAACTATGCACCTCTGCTTTAGCAAACTTACCCTTGTTTGTCTTTGTTCATATCTTATATAGGGTATTGCAGGATTGGTTCTGATTCATCAACAAATTCCATCAATCACAATCAAACCAATCAAGAGGCAGCTCAACACTAGTTTCTAAAGCTATGGCTGAAAAGACTCTGCGTGAATTCTCTATTCCAAGCACTGAGAACATCCGCATTGGACCAACACTCAAAACCAATAACCTTGAGTTTGAGCTCAAGCCAAGCCTCATAAACATGGTGCAAGCTACTCCATTCAGTGAAAAGGCACATGACGATGCAAGTGCTCATCTTCAAAATTTTCTAGAGATTAGCAGCACAATAGTCATCAAGGACATTGCTCAAGATATCATACTACTCAGCCTATTTCCATTCTCATTAGTGGGAAGGGTGAAGCAGTGGTTGTACAACAACAAAGATAATATCAACACATGGGCAAGATGTTTGATGCCTTTCTAGCAAAGTTTTTCCCTATAGGCAAGACTAATGCCTTACGAGGAAAAGTTTCCAACTTCCAACAGCAGAAAGGAGAAACCATTTCAGAGGCATGGGAACGTTTCCAGGAATATATTTCAGATTGTCCTTATTGGTATTTATTAATGCAAATAGAATATGAAGGATTCTGCAAGCGCACAAAATACCATTGTAGCATTTTACCAGGAGTATTCTAGGTATCGTTATTTATATTTTACCACAGGAAAACAATGGAGTAAAGATTATTGAATATCAAAGGAGTATCTATCAGTCAACATACCATCATAGCTAGAGCAAGGGGTAAAGACAATGATAGGAATTAAGCATAATGACACTAAGGGGATAGATCATTAAGATAATGTAAACTAGTTAACTCAGGAGAACAAAGGGTGAGGTAGATTCCTATGATATTCTTATTATAGGATCAAAGTATATATATATATATATACCCGACTATTGTTAAGACTCACTCTACTCTTGTGCACTTCAAGATGCCGCTTATATGGTAGAGCACCGCAAAGGATAACTCTACTAGCACAACTATGGTCCTACAATTTAAGAACCTACTCAATTCAGTGTGGACTACAAAGGATAGATGCCCCACCTCCTGCTGCTACCACACAACCAGAGAATAGGGTGTACTCATAGGCAAAGCATCATATAAGCACCATGCTTACACGAGGCTTGGCTACTTAGCCCAATCGATAAACTACTAGGCTAAGTGATCTATGAACCCGCACACAAAAGTGAAGATAACCTCAAGTAAGCATAGCCATGTAGATAGGAATATGATAAATTGATAACAAGTCTTACATGATGTAGAAGTGAAGATACAAGGCTTTGCTGAGCCTCCAAGACTAGATCTAGAACTTGAGCATGAACCCAACTCGACCCTCACTCCCGAGCTACTAATCTACTACATTGGAGAGTTCTAGACCTAATCCTCCTGGTGTGTGTTGATCTGAATGAGAGGTATGAATTAGGGTTTTAGGATTGCCTCAGGGAGGGGGGTAGGGGCTGATATATATAGGGGGTAGCATCAATTCTAGATCCTCAGATCAAACCAACTTGAAAGAACAGCATAGATGCAAACCCTAAGGCGGTGGAGAACCGACATTCGAAAGAGGGGCTAATAGGTGGGGTCGATACGCTGGCCGACCCCACCTGGCAGCCACCTACCCTCTACTTTGGTGGTTTTGCCTTCTGGTGTCTTCTAGAGTCTTTTGGAGTTGTTTTTGCCATGGATAATTGTGATTTAATCTGACAATTGGGTCCACATTGACAATTTTCTGATTAAATCCTCCTACAAACACAGATTCACCAAAACCTTTTGAATTTATTAGTTTAAACCCCTAGACATATGTTTGGTGATGGAATTAAGTACATATGAAGGATATGTTGATGGTTTATGATTGATGTTAATGACTGTCAATAGTCCTCATCATGGGATGGAAGATTGGTTGCTCATGCAAGGCTTTTACCATGGATTAACCCAAAAAGCTCATGAACAACTTGATGCAACTGCTCGAGGAGCATTCATGTCACTCACTCTTGGAAAAGTTGAAACTCTTATGTTAAAGATAGCCTCTAATCAAGACTGGTCTCAAGGAAGTATTCAAACATGCAATAAGAGCAAAGAAGTACCAGAAGAGGTGTGTGCACTTTCAACCAAGATGGATGTATTGTTGAATTGGCTTGAACAGTGAGCCAGCTACAAGAAAGATCATCAAGCTATTCAAGATGCTTATAATGCCCAAAACACATGTGGAGAATATTTGGGGATTGATTTCCCCGAGTATCAAGAGGATGTGAACATTGTCATCAACAATTCTGGTCCACAACAACAAAGACAAGGATGGGGGCAACAACAATGGTCAAATTACCAAGGTAAGTACCTAGGTAATTACTATAATTCTTTCAATTCCAAACAACCATCCTTGACAAATTTGATCTTAGAACAAGCTAAGATTAATGAGGACATTTATAAAAAGCTTGCTGTTGGTATTTATTAACTTGTCACTTGTTTTAATAGCCACCTATTAATTACCACCATCTCCTAACATTACTTTACTAGGTTGTCATCCCTAGTGATGGTGCCAGAGATGCTTGTTGGTGCTGCCTAGCATCACTACTAGAATGATACTAAGTAGTTCTTTATCATCTTATGTAACTAGAAAGAATATATAGATATGAATGAAAAAGGATCTACAAGCACATAGACAATATACCATTGTAGCACTTCACCCGAGAGTATTCAAGGTATTGTTATTTATATTTTTACCATAGGGAAGGTCTAGCATGGAAAAGTAATGATAACTTATACTATTGATGGAGAAGTAAACCATAACCAATATTCTACTCATAATAGGGGTAAGTCATAGGATAAGATATATATATTAAGTATTGATCAATGATAATGATAAATCACTCAGAGTACTCCTTTCTATGGCATTAGGATGGTCAGGTAGAAAATTAGAGGAATAATTCCTAAGTCATCCTTAATTAGAAGTCAAAGCATACATTGATTAGTGCAATTACACCTAGTATCATGGCTAAGATCATCTTCATATCTACACATAAGGGATATTACTAGGGAAGAGTAAGAACATAGCTTATCTTCCTTCATAATTAGATCCTATGTGCTACCTACATTGGGGAGTGGACTACAAAGGACTCAACAGGAGTGTCACATCCGTGATCTGGCACATGACCTAGAATATAGGGTGTATTTACAGGTAAATAATGTATGAGCAGCACGTTTACACAATGTTGACCATCCACCCATGGTACCTTAGAGTGATTGCTATGCAAACTTATGCATGAACATGATGATAATCCAACTATACTAAGCATATAATCAAAGTAGATGATGAACATTATAATGAACAACATGAATAAGATGAATACTAATGTTGTCATAACAATTGTAGCAAGCATATAAAAATAATGGAGATACAAAAGAGAGAGGGGGTACAAAGATTATACCAAACCACGCTCTTGACACGATCGGGAATCCAAGCAAAGCTTGCTTGCCTCCCTCTAGACCTAGCCCAACTAGCTATGCCCTAGAATATGCTAGAGCTCTGAGGATGATTAGGGTTTCTATCTTCTCAAATGACTTGATGCCTTTAGAGGGGCAAGGGCTGATATATATAGGCCAGAGTGTCCAACATAAGCCCTTTGATCAAACTAACTTAAGGAATGGCGTAGATGCAACCTAGGAGGCAGTGGAGAACTGACATTACAATGCGGAGGCAAATAGGTGGGCCTAGTGGCCAGGTGGCCTATAGGTGGGGCCGGGCAGCCTCTGCCTCTCTACCATGATGTGGAGTCCTCTCGAGTCTTCTAGATTCTTCTGGTGTCCGTTTTGCTGTGGATAAGCAAGATTAAATCTGACATGTAGGTCCACCTTGACGGTTTTCTAGATAAACCCTGTAGAAATCACAGATTCACCAAAACTCATGGAATTTGTTAGTTTAAACCCCTATACCTTTGTTGGTGATCTCAATTATACCCTTATACATGTTTTATTGATAGTTTATAATGGTTGTTAACTACCATCAACATGCTTCCCCAAGCTTAACCTTTGCTAGTCCCTTAGCAAAGCTAAACTTAGCAATTTGGATCAGGAGTTGCGTCAATGCTTTCACTCTTCAAAAGTACACATGCGTTCAAACAACAATTCTCCTCCAGGTTAAAATAAATTGATCTGACTTTCAAACTTACCCATATTACCTTCAACTATGGGGCTCCTTAGCCTTCACTTGGGTCTTGAGGATTTGAAAGACAGAACAATCAAGTCTAGCACTATATCTCAATTTCTTTGCTCAACCATTATTCTACAGTTTTTATAGGTTTTCAAAATAAAACTCAGAGCTTCCATTGTATGACACTCTCAAGTCTCTCAATATATGTGGTATTTGTGGATCCTCACCAAGGCAATAATAATGTTATGCCTTTATCTTCCTACAACTCAGGCTTATGTGGAGCTCATAGGAGTGGAAAAAGCATGAAAGAGCATACTTTCAATGCATGTATTGAAAGTCAAACCTCAGATCCAAAGAGAGTTAAGTCATACAATCAAATCAAGATGTGCATGTGTGTTGATGTATATGGTGGATATATATGGTGGCTAACCTAATTCTACTTTGCTCCTTGAAAACATATCTCTCTTTTGAAACTTTGAAACAACTTTGCAAGAAAACATGGTCTATCTTATTCATCTCTTCTTTTTCTTTTCTTTTTTAGGCAGGCATCTGAGTACCCATTGTTTTCAATATATTGAATACTTTTTCTCTTTTCTTTTTATGAATAACTTTTGCATAACCCATGCTTCTTTTCTGCAACAAAACATTGAGAAATAGCAACAAAAACTTTGGAGCATTTATTTGGTGGATATCCTATAGGGCATATTTTTGGTGTTCACTCCTAGTGTAAGAGTAAAACATTTTTTGGGTGGATCTAGATGGAATGGCATGTTGTTGCGCCTACCCCCAGTGTAGGAGTAGTGCATATGTGGGTGGTGTGTATGTGATCTTGATTTTAAGAGCATGACAAACCTCTCATAAGGGTCAACAAAGCTTGACTAAACTCAATGAAATGCAAGCAGCATATATGAGTGAAAGTTTTCCTAATCTAAATATCATATATGGCTCTGGTAGGAATTCAAGCTTTGTCATATAGGAGCTCATCATGTAGAATTTTTATGTTTTTCGAAAGATAAATCTCCAGAACTTTAGTATCACTTGGAACAAGATAAATAGCAGCTCAGACCTTCTCATATCATATTCGTCAATTACCTAGACTTAGATCAAGCATATGCTACCCATAAGTTGCAAGTTCAGAGTAAATTCTTATATCAAGATAGTCGTATCCAAAACTCGGGAGATTTCAAGGCTGAAAACTAGGTACTTGAAAGGAATTACAATAGAGCAACTATTCATCATTTCCATTGCAAGAGAAAAACTAGACACACACTTTTTATTTTGTTTTCAAGTTTTAAGATCACACCATACTAATATATATATAACTGGCTAGGACAAATTTTTATTTGGTTTTAGTTTGTTATGCATCTTTTTATTTCTTTAGCTAATATAAAGCAAACTCAAAAACAGTAAAACTAAAGGAAAGAAATACTTAGCTAGATACACGGGGGATGCTCCTTCCCCAAGCTGGATGTTGCTGTGGTCGAATGTTAAAAGTTAAGTGATCCTTCTTAGAGAATGTTTGTCAGCAGTTGTCCTTCACCTATCTGGAAATTGATTCGAGGAGATGTACTTTGGGTGGATGAAGATAGCCAGGTAAACTTGCTCTTGATCTTATGTGTCATCCTGCAAAATAATCCAACAAGAACACCAAAACTCGTGGCACAGATTAGGATAAGGGGTTAGCGGTCAGCCATTCAAAGATTTGTTGTCCATGTGGGTTCAGATAGATTTTTGAAGCGACAGAATTCTAGCAGGATGTCTATCTAGTATTTTTAGATTTTCTATTTTATGATATGTAGAACAGAAAACATATTTGCATAGTATTTTTAATTTTTATGCCACCACAGTGCATATCGGTCATCTAGTGCCACTTGAGTGATCTAACTTTGCATCGTCGCTAGGATTGAGTGGCATGGCAAGTTGAGTGGCTAAATCCCTTGAAAATGTTTGTGAAAATATGCTAACACATGTGCACAAGGTGATACACTTGGTGGTTGGCACATTTGAGCAAGGGTGAAGAAGTTAGAAGTGAAAAGGAGTTAGTCGTGCTGGTCACAGAGTGACCGAATGCGTCTAGTATGGTGACCGGACACGTCCGGTATTAACAATGAACTCAGCGACCGAACGCATCCGGTCGACACACCGGATGTGTCCGGTGTGAATCGGCAAAATCGGTGTTTGGTGAGACAGTTGATCGAACGCTGGCCGCGTCCAGTCTGGAGTGACCAGACACGTCTGGTCGTCTGTGGGTGCTTACTATACTCGACCGGACGCTGAGGCTCAACGTCCGGTCAATTTCTAACTGTCGCGTCCGATCGGCCCTGGTGGCTTACTGGACTTGACCGGACGTAGCGACTCTGCGTCCGGTCATTTTGAACAGTGCGTCCGATCGGTCATATCAGAGAGCCGTTGGTGGCAACGGTGGGACACGTGGCGGTCAGGTAGCTACCAGACGTGTCCGGTATGGTGACCGAACACATCTGGTATTCACGACCGGTGCATCCGGTGTTGCGTCCGGTCAATAGGACCGGAGTGTCCAATCATCCCGTTTTTTGCCCAGTGAATGGGTAACGGCTCTATTTGTTTGTGGGGTTATAAATAGAAGCCATGGTCAGCCTTGGGTCGGCAGCTGAGCACACTAAAGCCTTGGTGGCTTGTGTGGTAGTGCTTGGGAGCCCTCCATCTCACATATACTTGATAGTGATCATCCGATTGTGTGAGTGAGCGATTCTAGTGCGATTGCATCATGAGGTTGCATCGAGTGGCACTAGGTGATCGAGTTGCAAGCCAGTGGTGCTTGTTACTCTTAGAGGTTGCCACCTCCTAGATGGCTTGGTGGTGGTCTCCGTCGAAGCTCGCAAGAAGCTTGTGCGGTGCTCTGGAGAAGTGCTTTGTGAGGGGCATTATGCTTGCCCCGTGGGAGCCACGAAGAGCAACTTTAGTAAAGCATGTCATTGAGCTACCCTCACTCTTGGGGTAGGTTCTTGCGGTGCCCGACGTGCGGGCTTGGCGGGTGATGCCAATTAGCCGCCGAACCACCAAGTGAGCGGTCGACACAACGGGGACTAGCGTGTTGGCAAGCACATGAACCTCGGGAGAAAAATCACCGTGTCAACCTTGTTCCTCCCATTGGTTTGCATCCTTGTTACACAAGCTTGTAATTACTTTTATATACATTGTGATTGTGTAGTTGCTCTTGTAACTAGTTAGCTTGTGTAGCTTACTAGTTACCTTCTTGCTTGTGTAGCATAGAAGTAGCTCCCTTGCATGGCTAATTAGGTTTGTGTAACCTTGTTAGTCACTTTGCTTAGTTTGTGTAGCTAAGTATTCGCGCTCTCTAATTTGTCATTGGTTGCCTTGTGATAGAGCATTGCTAGTGAGCATTAGGTGGCTTTGTGCTTTTGCTTACTAGCATGTGTAGGAGCTCCCTTGTTGCTTAAAGTACTAGTGGCATAGGTTTGTGTGACCTTGCTCCAAGAATTGGTTAGGTGAGCTCTAGCTAGCCCGGCACCTTTGTTGCTTAATTAGTATCTTTGGAAGGTGTTAGAGAACATAGATAGAGGGGTGTAGTTTTGGATAGACCGATCGTTTTAATTCCGCACTTGTTTCGGTTAGCCGATGCGATTAATTTTAGGAAAGACTATTCACCCCCCCTCTAGTCCACCATCTCGACCTTACAAGTGGTATCAGAGCCCGGTCTCTCTTTTGTGGTCTTCATCGACCCGAGAGGATGGTGAACTTTGGGCTAGAAGTTGTTTGTGACACACACATTTTTGATGGCACACACTATGCACGGTGGGAACGTCATATGCTTGATTATTTCCATGAATTGGTTCCCAAGGCATGGTGGATCATTGTTGTTGGGTTTTCTCGTGATGCCTTGGATAAGGATAACCTCACCCAAGCGCAAGAGGATTGCTTACAACTTGATCATCGTGCTCTTTATTATCTAACATGTGCCATACATGATGATATTTTTAGACGTGTGTGGGACTTGGAGAGTGCTCATGATATGTGGCTAGCACTCCAAGCCTTTTACGGTGACTCCTCCACATGGGATGATGGTAAATTCAAGAAGGAGGATGAACCAAAGAAGGAGGCGCATGAGTGTGTTGAGCATAACCACAATTTGGTGATTGTGGAAGATTGCTCCACCTCATGGTCAAGTGATGATGATGACAATCGATCAACTACAAGTTCACTTGACAAGGTTGATGATGATGCCACAAGTGTTGCAAGTGATGATGCTACCCCATGCACACTTGATGGTAATGATGGTTCATGCTCAAGCCATGATGAAGATGCTACTACATGCACTCCAACCACACCACATTGTCTCATGTCACAAGGTGACACCAAGGTATCAAATGATAATGTGGTTGATCATGTTGATTCATATGATGAGCTTGTTAGTAGACTTGCTAGCATGACCATGTCTTTAGAAAATGAGAAAGCTAAAACATTGAAATTAGAAAATGAAAACTCATTTCTAAAGAACTCTTGTGAAGAACATAAAGACTTACTTGATGCTTATAAATCTTCACATGATGAGCTTAAATTGAATCATGAGACACTACTTGCATCTCATGATGAATTATTAGAACAACATGCTTCTCTCATTAAAATGTTTACCAAGAAACTTAAAAATAATGAGAGTTCATCACATGGGTCAATTGATCAATCACATATTATTGCTAACCCTTGTGATGTAGGCAAGAAGCATGTATCCACCTCTTGTGATGATTTATTAGATATGCCATGTTCTTCACAAATAGATGCTTGTTCTACTTCTATGTCTTATGAGACTAACCTTTTGAAGGAGAATAATGAGCTCAAAAATGAAGTGAAGAAATTGAGCAACAAGTTAGAGAGGTGCTACAACTCTCAAGTCACCTTTGAGCATATGTTGAAGACTCAAAGAAACTTTGGTGACAAGAGTGGAGTCGGCTTCAAGACTAGCAAAGTCAATCATCAAGAAAGCTGCAATGACACAAGTGGCATTGGCTTCAACAAGAGCAAGATCAAGGGCAAAAGATGGGGCAAGAGAAGATATGAAAGAGAAATGAAGAAGCAAGAACAAGAGAAGCTCTCTCATTTCATGTGCTTCAAGTGCCATGAAGTGGGACATCTTGCAAATGGTTGCCTCAATGAAGAAAAGCTCAAGTTGAAGAAAGAAGAAGAGAGGCTAAGGCATGTGAAGTGCTTCAAGTGCCGCACTTGGGGTCACCTTACCTCAATGTGCCCAACCAAGCAATTGGTGAAGCAACTAAAAGAGCCTCAACCAAAGCCACAAGTTGAGCAAGAGAAGACACCCCAAGAGCAAATCAAGATCAATCATGAAGATGGTGGTGACTTGATGATGATGAAGAAGAAAACAAGAAGGGGTGGAAAGGCAAGGCATCCAATGCAAACTCAAGATGCCAAGATGATGAGCAAGAATGAAGATGAGAAGAAAGATTATGCTCACATCAAATGCTTCAAGTGTGGAAGTATGGGACACTTTGCCTCTAAGTGTCCTACCAAGCTTGAGAAGAAGGCTCAAGCAATTCATGAGAGGCAAGGCAATGAGAAGCACCACATGAGCAAAGAAGAGAAGGCTCAAGCAAAGAGAAAGTGCTACTCATGCTAGGAAAGGGGACACATGGCACATTCATGTCCCCTAGGTGACATTTCTAAGCCTATTTCAATTGTTGATGATAACATGCTTAGAAAAGATGGTAATGGTACCTCTATGGTTGCTATTACAAGACATCCCGCTATTCATACTAAGGCATTGCCTAAGTATATTGCTCCTAACTTGAGAGGACCCAAACTTTTTTGGGTACCATCAAAAAGTGGATGATTGTTTGTAGGTACCATCGGCATTGGAGACTTGATTCAAATTGATTTCACATTGATCATCATATGATGAGTCAAGATATGAAGCCTAGTGCGCATCCAAACCCAATGCCAAGTGAAAATTGAGTGAAGTCCAAGTACTATCAACATACAAGTGCTATAATTCAAGTTGTTGGTGATTCATTGGATATATTTTATGACTTGCAAATAATTGAGTTGAAGCTTGCTAGTTGGATGATCATGAGCTAACCAAGGTATATCTCTTGTTGATCATTTCATTTGGATGCATATGAGTTGATTGAATTGGATAAATATGCAATGTTGCTTGCTATGAGTTGATTGAATGGATAATTGATTAAGTAATCAAGGTTGGATTGATTTGTGTTGGATAAATTCACAAGATGACTTTTAGTAAGTGATTTGAATAGATATATGTCTTATGGAAGTATTCAAACAAGTTAGTTTCAAGTTTGATTCACATTTGATGAAGTATAGCTCAATTGTTGAAATCTGTCCTATATTGAAAATCTGAGTGAGCTGTGATCTTAGCCATGTTTGAGTAATCAAAACTTATTGGATTGGCATAAAAATTGGTGTACATGCTCTAGACTTATGTTATAAGATTCTGTACAATTTTCATGAGAATTGGATAAGAAATGCTTCGGTTTTGGAGTGGATCTTGTCAGCTATAGTGCAGCAGTTTTCAGCATGTAGCAGTGGTGGAAGAATTAAAATCTAGTAGCAATCTAGAAGTCAAATACAGCTCAAATTTTTACAGCTGCTAGATAACTTAGTGAAGCACACCTCCACCAAATTTAGTGGTATTTGGATTTGTACTTTGGGAGATATGCTTATTTCTTTGAAGGGTACAAAATCTGTCAGAAAAGTGACAAATGTTGGATTAATCTAGAGTCACTTTGATTGAAAGGTCCTCAAGTTGGAAACATGTTTACAAGTGTTTGAGGTACCTAAGTTTGGTTTTGATATGATCTAGAAGCATGACAAGCAAAGAGTACAAGGCTATTTGATTGTGGAGTGTACTTTGCACACATTCGGTACTCAAATTGAAAGATCAAGATCAAACTCAAGATGAAGTTGAAGTTTAAGTTCTAGTGACTATTGGAAATCATTTGGTAGAAAGAAAAGGACTTAAAGAAGGAATCAAGGTTACTCACCAAGTTAAGTCCATCACTTGGATCAATCAATCAAGTCATTTCAAGTGAGTATCAAGAATGATTCTTGGAGAGAGGTCACTTCTCCCTAGTGTAGGGGCATGCCGCCTATGAGTAGGTGAACCAAGTGTGGTACTTGGAAGGCTAACATGGAAGTGGTGATCCGAGGAACATTTGAGATGCTTAGTTGAAGCAATCAAAAGGGTTGATCAAGAAAAGCAAGCAACACCCGAAAGAGAGCTAGTCATGATATTTCAAGTGGTATTCTCAAATTGATGCTCTCATGCAAGCAAAGATCAAAAGATAAAACAAGCCAACCACAACAAGAAAGTGCACTTGATCATAAGCGGTATTCATTTCATATGGGGGAAGAATGAAATTCAACATGGTATCTATTGGTCTTCACCAAGCTTATAATTAGACTTCACATTGCTATTGGAGTAATGAATTGGAATCTATGTGACTATCTTCTACTCCAACATAGCAAAGGTATCATTGTAATGTGCATGATCATTTCATCCCTTACTAGTATGTGGTTAATGCATATAGTACATGCTCCATATGATCATGCATAACAAATGAAATGTTTAAATTCATAACCTACCACTATTGCTTGAATTATTACTTGATCTAGTGGTTAGTATATGAATTTGTTCATAAGCTAGTGAACCCAATTACTTGACTTAATTTGGATTGCTAACAAGTGACAAGTACAACATTGGCAAGATAACCCTTGCAAGAGGTGTGAAGAAGCTTGTCATTGGTTCAAACCAGACTTGAAAGCTTAGGCAAATCAATTTAGTTCAAGTTAACCATAGAAGCTCATGGTAGTGATAAGAGTACAAGCACAAGACAACAATGCAAATGGATATCTAGTTTGTTTGTTTCAAATGGTATCTAGACTCAAGTATTTCATCAAGAATTCACAAGTGATGTCTAGATCAACTCACAAGTAGTATCCTATAAGTGGTACTCATGAAGATAGAAAATGTTCAAGAAATGGTTTTTATTGATAAATCCAACAAGTGGTTCCATACTAGAAAATTCTTTCAAGTGATATCATATCTACACATGGTATCAATCATGCAAGACGATGGTTCCACAAGTGATCCTCAACTTTAAGTGATCATCAAATGAAGAATGCATCCTTCACCTACAATAGCTCAAGTGTATCAAATGAATGACCCATGCTATCACATAGGGGGAGGTGTCCCACAAATTGATCTCAAGATAAAAAATCTTATGTGTGGTATCTCAAAAAGCCCTACACAAGATACAAGTGGTACAAGTTACAAGTGGTATCTACAAGTGGTGTCATTCCAACAGTCAAGTGATGTCCATCAAAAATGCAAGATTCAAGCCTCAACCATCTACCCCAAACGTATACCTTTGCATCAATGAGAAGCTCACCTTTTATGGGAATTGATGACAAAGGGGGAGATATTGTACAAAGATATGAAAGCTTTGAGATTGAGATTCTACAAGGGGGAGAGATAAGATATAAAAAGCTCAAAGAAGTGGAGGTTGGACATAGACATGGACAAAGAGGGAGCAACATTGAAGAAAAGAGATGGATCAAAATTCTTGGACAAGAGAAGCACACAAGTAGGGGGAGCAAGCTCATGAACTTTGATTGATTGCATTTGATATGTGCATATTCATGTGCTTGCTTGCATTGCATAAGCTTTAAAATTCAATATGCATGCTTGTGTGGTGTATGCTAGTTGTAGAACTTGAATGATGATTTGATAACTAGCATGCATAGGATGATAGCTAGACACTTGGTATGCTTTTCAAAGTAATGCTAGTACCTTGCTTTTAATGTTGATCTCACAAGGTATCTAGTGCTTTTATGTCCAAGTGATATCTAGCTAACCATGGTGCTAAGGATGAACTTAAAGGTGCAACTCCGATTGGTACACACTTCAAAGGTTTATTCTATACACCTTAGCATCATTTTGTAGTAATTACTCTCCCACAATTTTAATGTATGCATATGTGCGACCTTCAAATCAAACACTCTAGCACATATGTAGGGGGAGCTAATACTACCATCTCGGGTTTGTGGTACTTGTCCAAAATCATTTTCACATGGTAAAATTGCTTGGGCAAGCAACATGAATCCAAAAGAGCTTAATTTCCATATCTTTGTAGAGTTGTCATCAATTACCAAAAAGGGGGAGATTGAAAGGTCCTTGTGTGGTTTTGGTAATTGAGTGACAACCTAGGTGGACTAATTGTGTTTATGTGAGATACACAGGTGATTAGTCCACAGGTACATATGTGTGAGCAACATATGCCATGAAGGTGAAAATGGCTTGGAGATGTTGCAAAGCTCACACATGTGATGATGAAGGAGCTCATTGCACATGAGACATGACATTGAGTCATGTGATCAAGGTGGAGAAGATCAAGATGAGACTTGGCTTGATGGACCGGTTGCAAGCATGAAGGGCAAGTCAGAGGCTTTGGAGCGATGGACCGTGTGGTGGTGAAGCTTGAGCAAGACTAGCGCCGATGGACAAAGTTAACGGTGAAAAGCAAGTGAAGTCAAGATCGATGAACCAATATGATCATGTGATGATATGAAGTGGATCATATCATTGTTGATCGTGTTGGTGCATGTGTTGCATCAACATTGGAGGAGATGGAATGGAATGCACAAGGCAAAGGTATAACCTAGGGCATTTCATTTCACCGGTCATAGGTGTGTAGAGAAGTTTATGACTGGGTTTAGGATAAATGGCCATACTATCAAGAGGGGCAAACTTGTTTGCATATCGGTCATCTAGTGCCACTCGAGTGATCTAACTTTGCATCGTCGCTAGGATTGAGTGGCGTGGCAAGTTGAGTGGCTAAATCCCTTGAAAATGTTTGTGAAAATATGCTAACACATGTGCACAAGGTGATACACTTGGTGGTTGGCACATTTGAGCAAGGGTGAAGAAGTTAGAAGTGAAAAGGAGTTAGTCGCGCTAGTCATAGAGTGACCGGACGCGTCCGGTATTAACGATGAACTCAGCGACTGGACGCGTCCGGTCGACACACCGGACGTGTCCGGTGTGAATCAGCAAAATCGGTGTTTGGTGAGACAGTTGATCGAACACTAGCCACGTCCGGTCCAGAGTGACTGGACATGTCTAGTCGTCCATGGGTGCTTACTGTACTAGACCGGACACTGAGGCTTAGCGTCCGGTCAGTTTCTAACTGTCGTGTCCGATCGGCCCTGGTGGCTTACTGGACTCGACCAGACGCAGCGGCTCTACGTTCGGTCATTTTGAACAGTGCGTCCGGTAGGACATATCAGAGAGCCGTTGGTGGCAACAGTGGGACATGTGGTGGCCAGGTAGCTACCAGACACGTCTAGTATGGTGACCGGACACGTCCAGTATTCATGACCGGTGCGTCCGGTGCTGCGTCCGGTCAGTAGGACCGGAGCATCTGGTCGTCCTGTTTTTTGCCCAGTGAAGGGGTAACGGCTCTATTTGTTCATGGGGTTATAAATAGAAGCCATGGTCAGCCTTGGGCCGGTAGCTGAGCACACTAGAGCCTTGGTGGCTTGTGTGGTAATGCTTGGGAGCCCTCCATCTCACATATACTTGATAGTGATCATCCAATTATGTGAGTGAGCAATTCTAGTGCGATTGCATCGTGAGGTTGCATCGAGTGGCACTAGGTGATCAAGTTGCAAGCCGGTGGTGCTTGTTACTCTTGGAGGTTGCCACCTCCTAGATGGCTTGGTGGTGGTCTCCGTCGAAGCCTGCAAGAAGCTTGTGCGGCACTCCGGAGAAGTGCTTTGTGAGGGGCATTGTGCTCGCCCCGCGCGAGCCATGAAGAGCAACTTTAGTAAAGCGTGTCATTGAGCTACCCTCACTCTCGGGGTAGGTTCTTGCGGTGCCCGACGTGCGGGCTTGGCGGGTGATGCCAATTAGCCGCCGAACCACCAAGTGAGCAGTCGACACAACGGGGACTAGCATGTTGGCAAGCACGTGAACCTCGAGAGAAAAATCACCGTGTCAACCTTGTTCTTCCCGTTGGTTTGCATCCTCGTTACACAAGCTTGTAATTACTTTCATATACATTGTGCTTGTGTTGTTGCTCTTGTAACTAGTTAGCTTGTGTAGCTTACTAGTTACCTTCTTGCTTGTGTAGCATAGAAGTAGCTCCCTTGCGTGGCTAATTAGGTTTGTGTAACCTTGTTAGTCACTTTGCTTAGTTTGTGTAGCTAAGTATTTGCGCTCTCTAATTTGGCATTGGTTGCCTTGTGATAGAGCATTGCTAGTGAGCATTAGGTGGCTTTGTGCTTTTGCTTACTAGCATGTGTAGGAGCTCCCTTGTTGCTTAAAGTACTAGTGGCATAGGTTTGTGTGACCTTGCTCCAAGAATTGGTTAGGTGAGCTCTAGCTAGCTCGGCACCTTTGTTGCTTAATTAGTATCTTTGGAAGGTGCTAGAGAACATAGATAGAGGGGTGTAGTTTTGGCTAGACTGATCGTTTTAATTCCGCACTTGTTTTGGTTAGCCGACACGATTAATTTTAGGAAAGACTATTCACCCCCTGTCTAGTCCGCCATCTCAACCTTACAGTGGGCCCAAGGGCCGGGTGGCCTGTAGGTGGGGCTGGGTAGCCTCTACCTCTCTGCCTTGGCATGGAGTCCTCTCGAGTCTTCTAGTGTCCGTTTCACTATGGATAAGCGCAATTAAATTTGCGCAATTAAATTTGACATGTAGGTCCACCTTGATGATTTTTTGGATAAACCCGCAGAAATCATAGATTCACCAAAACTCGTGGAGTTTGTTAGTTTAAACTCTTAGACCTTTGTTGGTGATCTCAATTGTGCCCTTATACATGTTTTATTGATAGTTTATAATGGTTGTTAACTGCCGTCAACACTTGCTTCTACTGATAAGGTCCTAGAAAACATAAATACTAAAATGGAAAGTTTTTCTTCTGCTATAAAAGACTAACTTAGCTATAAAAAAAATAGAATCACAAATAGCCCAGTTGGCTGCTGCTCTACCTGTTGCCACTAACCTTGAAAAGGTCAACGCCATAACCACAAGAGGTGGCAAGTCTACTCGTGATCCTCCATATCCAACAAGGACAGGTAAGACACTAGCAACAGTACAAGAAGAGAAGAAGAACGATGAAGTTGAAGAAGTTGAGCCACCCGAACAAGAAATGCAACAAGATTTTCATGACACCAACCTCTTACCTTTTCCATGCAGAAATAAAAAAGCCAAAGTGGAAGAGCGATTTGGTAAGTTTGCAGAGGTAATTCAAAAGTTATATATCAATATTCCTCTGCTAGATGCCATACAGGTACCTACCTATGCGAAGTACCTCAGAGACATTCTGAACAACAAGAGACCACTGCCACCATTGAGGTAATCAAGTTAACAGAGGAGTGTAGTGCGGCCATCCTTAACACATCACCAGTAAAGAAGAAGGATCCAGGATGCCTCACTATCTATTGTTCAATCAAAAACCAGAATTTTGAGCATGCACTATGCGACCTTGGTGCCAGTGTTAGTGTCATACCCAAGATAGTCTTCGACAAACTCAACTATTCAACACTCATGCCAACATCAATGTGCCTTCAACTAGCCGACCAATCAGTTCACTATCCTGTAGGAATCACCGAGAATATTCTGGTAAAAATAAGAAACTTCTTTGTTCCAGTAGATTTTGTAGTGATTGACATACAAGAAGACATGGAGACACCCCTCATACTTCGGAGACCCTTTCTAAGCACTAAAAATGCATAGATTGATGTTGGAGCTGGAGAAATCTGATTTGACATCAATGGGAAGGAAGAATGATTCGCCTTCAAGCTAAGACCGGAACAATGTTCTAAATTGAATTGGCAAGAGAAGTAGGTGCAACCATCAAGGTCTCCATCTTTGAGACTAACTGATGCACCGAAAGAATGAAGGACTTCTCCTATCAGAGTTTGTTTTGGTGGACTTAAAATTCTGAGCCCTCGCCGAGAGGTTAAATCGATAGTTATCCATACTTTTACTTTGCATAAATTTACTTTTACCTTAGCATATTTATTTTTCTGCATTTGCACTACATTTGAAAACAAAAATATTTTTTTTTGCATCATATAAGATTGTTAAGTCCCATGTAAATAATTCTTACAGAGCGTAAAAACCCAAAAGGATATTTACCGTGGAGGCGTAAAAATTTAAAAATACCATCCAGTCATCTTCTTATATTTCAAAGTATCATAAAATATTCTTTGCATTGTATATATATACATGTGTATATGGTAGAAATACAGGAAACCGAGACCCACAGGGGACATTTGGGACCCACCCAACCACCACCAAGCACCATGCACCGTTTAGGTCGTATCTCCACCTAAAGAGCACCGACGACCATCGAATTTTGCTTAAGCACTAAGCAAAGGAGCATTTGGTGGAGGATGAGGCCAAGTGGGCCCCATGTGGGGCCAGCCAGCTCCACCACTAGGATAGTAAGCCTGTGCCTGTGCCGCATATAAATGGCACCTCTCCTGGCTATTCTCGGCCTCAAGCACAACTGCAAACAAGCCTCCAAGTTCAAAATTTCAAACTCTAGTCCCGAGTTTAGTAGTTTACTTAGTAGAAGTGCTGCTAAAATTTGGGAGAGATAAAAATATTCAGGGCAGAAGTTTTTCTTAGAAAAAAATCTTTGGCAATTAGAATGACAAACCCTCGAACAGCTAACTCCTGGATGGCAAACCGCTAACTATTTTATTTCCTAATCCATTCCACGAGTTTTGTTGTTTGTTGACTTTGTGCAGGTTGTTGAACAAGTTCAAGGACAAGCTCATGCACTCAGGATCATCCCACTCTACAAGAAGCTCTTCTTCCAGGGCAAGCGCCGACATGCAAGTCGACATTCCTGGGGCATCATCATTTGCAACCAATGTCTTGTTGGAGGAGAAGCAGCTCAAGTTGTGGAACAAGCAAGAGAAGGATGCCTTCAAGGAGTTGAAGACCAGAAGGTTTGTGCACACATCTGCATATGATCCTGCACTTTTCTAGGCAATAGGTATGGATGTTGAATTTGATTTTATTTATAGAACTGTTGGTTGGGAAAAAGTTTGGAATGTTACTGAGCAAGGGTCTAAGCTTCTAACATTAGAATTTCTATGAACTCTGAGAATCACTGATATTGGGGTTAATTTTATACTCTTTGGGAAAGAATATTCTTCTCCCTAGAAAGAATTAAGTTTGCTCCTAGGATTTAGTTCACAGTGCGTAGTTGATTTAGACCATGCTCTACAAGATTTTGATAAGTTAAAATTTTGGAGAGAAATTTCTAGAAAAGCAGAAATGTACCGTCCTCATACCCATGATATCCATCACCCCACATTACGGTTCATGCATAAGTAGCTAGGTTTCACTTTGTTCCCTAGGTCAAATTTTCATACGGTACGAGTGGATGATCTTAAGCTGTTGTATGCTTTGGTAAAAAGGAGAAAAGTTTCTCTAGTGAAATCTATGATGTGCCATTATTTGGAAGTGTTTTCTCTCATGGGTGATGTTGAGTGCACCTCCATGGTCACTCAGATTGCCCAAAATATGGACCTATTAAATAATGCTTCACTTATATTGTACGGAATGTAGGTACATAGACTTTGAATATTTTCGTCAAGCCCATTTGCTGAAAAGAGAAATGATGGGCAGCTTGTCATGATGTATCTCGGGTATACAAACGAGATTCCATTACCTAACTAGGATCTCGGTTTGTGTGCTATGAATTCTTTCACTTTTGATTTATAGGTTAAGGAGGCAGCACCTCACAAAAGTGCTTCTGCGAGGCTGACTCGTGATCCATAGCCTCGATATCATGGTGTTGTCCCAATTCCTGAAGGATCAGCATACACCAGTTATGCGGGCTGGGATAAACACAAAAATATGTTTGATAGGTTTTCCATCAACCAAATAAATGCTCCAAGTTCTTGTTGCTGTCTCTCAAAAGTTTTATTGCAGAGAAGAAGCATGGGCTATGCAAAAGTTATTCATAAAAAAAGGGAAAAAAGAAGAAAAGAAAAAATGGACAAGTGTTCCAAGATATTTAAAACAATGGGTACTTAGATGCCCGCCTAAAAAAGATAGAAAAAGAAATGAATAAGATAGCCCATGTTCTCTTGCAAAAGTATTTTTCATGTTCCAAAGGAGAGGTATGTTTTCAAGGAGCATAGTAGAATTAGGTTAGCCACCATATATATCCACCATATTTCCATACACATGCACATCTCGATTTGAATGTATGACTCAACTCTCTTTGGATCCGAGGTTTGACTTTAGAATATATTCATTGCAAGTATGCATTTTTAGGCTTTCTCCACTCCTATGAGCTCCACATAAGCCTTTGTTGTAAGAAGAAAGGCATAACATCATTATTGCCTTGGTGAGGATCCACAAATACCACATATATTGAGAGACTTGAGAGTGTCATACAATTGAAAACTCTGAGTTTTATTTTGAAAACTTACAAAAACTCTAGAATAATGGTTGAACAAAGAACTTGTGACATAGTGCTTGACTTGATTGTTCTATCTTTCAATTGCTCGAGACCCAAGTGAAGGCTGAGAAGCCCCATGGTTGAAGGTAATATGGGTAAGTTTGAAAGTCAGATCGATTTATGCTAATCTAGTGGAGAATTTTGGATTGAACGCATGTGTACTTTTGAGGAGTGAAAACCTTGTTGCAACCCTAGATCCATTGCTAAGTTTAGCATTGCTCAGGGACTGAGCACTAGGTTAAGCTTGGGGGAGTTTGTTGACGGTAGTTATTAACCATCAATATAATGCATGAAAATGATCACCAACATAGGTCTAGGGGTTTAAACTAATAAATTCCATGAGTTTTGGTGAATCTATATTTTTCAGCAGGGTTTATTCAGAAATCTGTCAAGGTGGACCTAATCATCAGAATTAAACACAATATCCACGACTGAAAACAACTCTAGAAGGTTCCATAGGACACAAGAGGGTGAACCACCAAAGCAGAGAGGAGGTGGCCACCAGGTGGGGCCGGTCGACCCCACCTATAGGTCAGGCCAGCCATGTGGGCCCCCTGTCAGCCTCCCATTGCGATGTTGGTTCTCCACTACCTTAGGGTTTGCATCTACGCCATTCTTTTAAGTTAGTTTGATCTAAGGACTCAGGATTGATGCTCCTCCCTATATATTCGCCATTGCCACCCCCTGGCATAACCCTGATCACCAAGATAGAAGAATCATCAAATCATAAGTTAGGGTTTCTAGAGAATGGAATAGATCTCTAATTCTTCATGTTTTAGTATAGGCTTAGCTAGCAAGATTCAAGTAGAGTTGGGAAATTGCTCAGGATTCTGGATTCGCCGTCTAGAGGCTGGTAAAACCATTGCATCCTCTATATTTTGTGACTTTGTGCTATTCTAATAATATGTTTCTATTTATTATGTTCCTAGTTTGCTCTAGTAGTATGATTGATATAGTCATGATTGATAATGAATTTATCCATAAGATCGCAAAGCGCTTAGCTTAGTACTCAATTGATATAGTCAACATTATGTAAGCATGGTGCTTATATGTTGTTTACCTATACGGATGCTCCCTACATTCTAGGGCCATGTGGTAGATCACGAGTGTGACACTCTCGTTGAGTCCTTTGTTGTCCACTCCCTATTTGTAGGACAAGTAGGACTTGGTTGCGAAGGGAATCAAGCTCTATTCTTGATCTTCCTTAGTTATGTTCCTTATGCTTAGATATAGAGTTAGTTTTGCTATAGATGAAAGTATATATACTAGGGTGTACGAAAGACTTAGTAAATAAGAAATAACTTAGGAATCTTTTGTCTTAACTAATCTCCTACCTAGCCTTACTACATTTATGAGTATCTATTTCTATCTCTAGATATTTATTATCGATGCCTTACACTTATCATTTATTTATCATTTGGCTTACCCCTGTTAGAGCATACGTTTAGTTAATGGTTCCATCATAAGTATTCATGTTTGTCAATATCTCTAGCCACCGCTCCCTCCCTGTGGAAAAAGATAAATAACAATACCTGGTATACTCCCAGGTGAAATGCTAGAATGGTATATTATCTGTGCGTTTGTGGATTACTTCAACATATATAATCTTTCTAAATTTACAAGTGTTCTCAATAATTACCAACAAACATTTATGGCATCATTGCTAGGGATGACAACCTAGTAGAAAGTGATGTTAAGAAATGTCAACAAGCACCTTCTTGGTTCATCCTTGTTCCTTGATGATGACTTCTTCCTTCTAGCACAATAGCCCTTGTTCACCATGAACTTTCCAAATCTCTTCACAAAGAGTGCACCATCTTTTCATCATCTTCATCATCCCAAGAAAATTAACCTTCATCTTCACTTGATGTGTCTTACTTGGCATTGCCCTTGGATGATGATGTGGCTTTGAATGCCACACTCTTCTTCTTTTCATCCTTCTTATACGCTTTCTTCTCCTTGTCCTTTTTTTCTTTCTCATCATCATCTCTATATGTATCATCAGTCATCACATCTCCCAACACTTGGTTTGGTGTCATTGTGTCTAAACCACTTCTTACTAGAATAGTGACCAATGTGCCAAATCTTGATGGTAAGCATCTCAAAAACTTATGAGAGAAGTCCTTATCCTTCACTTCTTCACCAAGTGCTTTGAGATCATTGACTAGCACTTGGAGCCTATGAAACATCTCTGGCACACTCTCATCTTGAAGCTTGCAAACTTCTCCTTGAGAATGTAGGCCTTGGCGCCCTTCACCACTTGAGTGCCCTCAAATGATTCTTTCAATTTCTTCCAAGCCTCATAAGCCATCTCAATGTTCCTGATTTGCTCAAATGTTCTCTCATCAATATCATCATGAATAGCACTAAGAGTAATGTCATTGTTTTGGAGTAACACTTCCTTCAGCCACGGTGGGAATCTCTAGATTGGCAACCTCAATTTTGGTCTCCACCAGCTTCCACACCTTTCTATTGATTGACTTGATGTAGGTGGTCATCTTTGCTTTTCAATAAGGATAATTTGAGCCATCAAATTGGGGTGACTTCTTGGTATTGTTGATTTGAGCCATTTTGACATCGAAGGTTGTTAAGCCTCAAATCATGGTGACCACGACTCCTGATACCACTTGAAAGGTCCTAATGGCTAGAGGGACGGTGAATAGCCTATAAAAATTTCTACAACAACACTTAAGCCAAGTGGTTAGATAATTATGAGGCAAAGCAAGTGTTGCGCTAGCCTACTAAAGATGCAAGCCACCTATCCTCAATTCTAGTTACTAGGATTTCTAAATCACACAAAGAGGCTAAGTCACTACTCTCTAAGTTAGTGAGCTCTCAAAGACTAACTAAAGAGCCTCACTAACCAAACTAACAAGACACAAGCTAGCTCTCAAAACTAGTTACACTAAAGAGCTTAGCTACACTAGGAAAGTAAATGCAAGAGAGGTAGTGAAGGTTATACCATCATGGCAAGAGACAGTCAATCAATCGCAATGAGAATCCTTGGAGACAATGATGACACAAAGATTTATCCCTGAGGTTCACTTGCTTGCCAGCAAGCTACATCCTCACTGTAGTGATTCACCCACTTGGAGGTTCACGTGCTAATGGGCATCACACGCCTAACCCACAATCGGATGTCACATAACCAACACAAGAAGGGGATCCACAAGCTATGAGCAATCCACTAGAGTACCTTTTGGCTCTCCACTGGGAAAATGTCATGAACCCCTCACAATCACCACGATCAGAGCCGGAGACAATCACCTTCCTCCGCTCCACAATCCTCGCTTCACCAAGCCATCTAGGTGGTGGCAACCACCCAGAGTAACAAGTGAATCCCGCAGTGAAACACAATCACCAAGTGCCTCTAGATGCAATCACTCAAAGCAATGCACTTGGATGCTCTCCAATTTCACCAAATGATGAATCAATCAAGCAAGATGAGTTAGATAGGAATGGCTAGTCTCACTAGGGTGTATTCTCAATAGAAATGGCCAAGACAGTGTGCCCAAGCTGGTCAAACACTATTTATAGACCCCCAAAGAAATAGAGCCATTATGGTCAAGGTGGGGGTCTCTACGCATTGACCGAACGTGCTGGTCGGTGTGATTGGATGCACCCGAGCCAGCGTTTGGTTCTCAGGATGCGGCCATGTGGCCCTCCTCCAAATGTCAGCCGCACAATCCCAACAGCTACCTATTGCTCACGTGCCACTTGAGTGATGACCAGACGTAGCTAGGCAAGACCGGACGCTGTCGCCCGGCGTTCGCTCGTGCGCTCACGCGCTGCCTTCGTGCCAAGTGTTGGCTGCCAATAATGATCAAACCCAACCACCAACTAAGGTACAAAAACAGGAGAAATTGGCAAACTTAACCACATATGCATTTACTATTAACCAAGTTCCACATATATTTGGAGAATATTATTTTGCAGGTCACAAATACAAATAAATGGAATAATTCACTTAAAGGCGCTTTTCGACGCTGATTCGCACAAAGGAACAAGGAAGATGCCCATCAACTCAACTCAACTCAACTAGGGGTAAAGCACCATGGAGGAGTAATCCATGTCCAGCCCACAACCCACCACTGTGAAGGCGATGGCGAGGCGGCGTGGTCAAGGGGCGGCTTACCCCTAGGCTGGCGACCCCGTACTGGCATGCCTTAGCCACCCCTTCGATAGGCAGTGGCATGGGTCCATGCTAAGGTGGTGTTAGCCAATCCACATGCCAAGAATAGCCCCCTAGCACTGCCTAGCTTCGTGTATAAATAGAGGGGTACCCCTCCCTCCACAACACACACTCAACTTGAGCATCACCTCACACACCACTACCTCACTCCCTTCTAGTAGTTGTAGTTTTACTTTTTAGTAGCTTTAGAGCAAGGCAAATCTACCTTGGAGAGCTTGGCTCCTTAGAAGAAGAGACCTTTGAGTATGAATAGTGATATGAGTTCTTCCAAAGTTATGCTCTCATATTACAATTATAGTCATACTTATGAACTAGAGTATAGTTATTGTGTTATAATCTTGATATATGAACAAGTCTATAGTTTGTGTGTCATGAGAGTAGCACACTTAACTTTTTGCTTAAACACTCATATAACTTATATAATTGGAATTAGAGCCAAGTTGAGGTGGCGGTTCATCATGCTTTCAGGTGTGCCCAAGTCCTTTACATGTCGATCCGTAGGGTCAGGGACCTAGGCGGATTTGGGTAGTTTCTGTATACGCAAGCGTGGTGCTTGGGTATGGAGAGATATATGAATGCATTATCCCTTTCCACGGTTGAGGGGTAGGTGGCCGGTGGTGATAGCCCTGTCTGTCCCATGTAATCCCCCATGTTCGACTAGGGTGTAGGAGTCTAAATTGTCACATGAGGTTGCTGGCAGACCAGTACTCGGTGGCCTCCCGACCTGCTTCACACTTAACCCTAATACTAATTATGTAATTTGTATGATCATTTACTAATATTTGTATGACTATACTAGACCAATGCCTGCTCTACTTAGGATTATTCTTTTATTCTTTCTCTTTATTTATCCTTTGAGGAATGCCAAGTGTGTGTCCACTATCTTGAAATCATCGTTTTTACCCCTGCTATAAACATTGGTGTACTTGAAAGCATTATTTCCTATAACACCCTTAGTGTTAAGCATGCATTTAACCTTGACGTTGCATGATCATAAGCATCCATGAGCATGCATGTGCATAAGCATCTCAATTGCTATACCTTTGTTGGCTTATATTTCATGTATATCACTTAATTGCCTTACTTATATTAGGGTTTACATGCAACCAATGTATGAAATGGGTGTGGAACCTTGTGAATGCTTTAAACATGTTTAGAATAGCATAAGGAACAACTTTGGTATTCATGGCTAAGTCTAGTTTAGTCTCTAAGTCATTGATATGGTGTATGTCATCATTTTAAAGTACTATGTTTGACCTAGTTTGAACTATGTCATAGAGCCTTTGCATGGCAGTGAACCTTTAAACAAAGTTGTAGTTTTTAAGTAGAGCAACAACTTTTATGTTTGGGTCATGAGCTAATTCAGTGCATAGCTTTGTCATTTTGTGCTCACAAGGATCAACAATTCACTAGTTTTGGTACTTAGAAATTCTTCTAAGTCTGAATTGGTTTTTCAGTTTGACGTACCCAACTTGGTGACGATATATCTTCCTAACCTTTGCGAATTAGACCTAGGTCACTTAAGAAAAGTTGGAGATGGTGTGTATATCTACAACTTTTATTAATAGATCTTTTGCTGAGTCGTCGTGGTTTAAGAGTTATGGAGGGACGAAGTTTGGGTTTCACGCGCATTTTGAGGTAGTATTTGCAACTCCATTCAGGTTTTGAATCTGACTACGCGGCCGACCAGCTCAGCTTGCGCGCGCCGCGTGGAAGCAATGCACCGGCGCTGCCCCCGCATGACGTGGCTGGTTGCAGTGAAAAACCGAGCGCCACGCCTGCTGTCTTCCTCTCCATTCACTTGCCTGCTCCTCCTTGCCTATTCTTCTTTCTCCACCAAGAATGGCTCCAGAACAGAGAAGTGCCGCCGCCGTGAATCCAATGCCACAACAGCGCCTCCATCTTTCTCCTCCCACCAACAGCACCACCACGGCCCTTGCTGCATCCCCAACCTTGCTGCACCTTCCCTCGACAGTTGGTAAGCCGAGCGAGTCCGTAGCTCCACCGCGTCCGCCATTGTTGCCACCTTGTGCGAGCTCGTACGCGGCCATACTTACTTGAGCTCTAACCGTCATTCCTCTCCATCGCTGTGTGTCTGCCTCGAGCCGTAGATGCTCCCATGGTGGGCCATTAGGGCCGAGCCTCCGTCGGTTCACCAAAATCGATGAGCTCGCTGCCGCTGACCGTACGGCCACGCCGCTGAGCCATCCTTCCACCGCCACCGGAAGGAGAGTCATGAAAATTGATTGCTAACCTATCCCGTTAGATGCGTCTCGGCGAGAGGAGTCCGTTGGTGGTGGTCGTGTCGCCGGATAGTTCGCCGCCGGCGAGCTACGGCCGGTCAACGCGCAGCCCCTGCTTCTGTCTATATGACATGTAGGGTTAGGTTGACCTAGGGGCCCAGCCGTCAGCCCCCTCAGGTGCAGTAGGCTGTGTACGCGTAGCATATGTTAGGATTTGGTCGTTTTCGTTTTAATCTTTTTCCAGATTTTGTGAGGATCTTGTAAATTCAATATCTAGAGCTACAGAGGTCCGATTTGAGTGATTCCAATTTTATTAGCTTCCTTAGGAAGTGTAGTATTTATTACAAATATAAACACACAGTTTATGGTATTTTTCATGGTGATTAAAATGTATTTAAATAAGTGCTTTTTGTATGTTTACAATCTTGTAAAATAGATATCTTGAGCTAGAAAAGTGATAAAATTGTGATTCCAAGTTTGTTGGTTTTGTATTGACATGCTTTAGCTAGGAAAAATAGTGAACTTGCTGTAAACTTGATTGGAATAGGGTCTTTCTAATTATCTAGTAATAAATGGTATTTTCTAAGGAAAATGGTAGGGATAAAAACATGTAACATATTGATATGGAACTTTTTGTACAGTAGTATGGCACTAATATGGTGCTAGGAAAAATATATAATCTGTTGTTTGACACTTTTCTATAGGGTTTACTATTTTCGCTAAAATAGACCTTGCTAGCTTGTCATTTTTTTAAAGAATGTTATACTTGGTAAAATGATATGAAACTTTTACAGTAGTTTATTGAGGGCACTTGTAAGCCACTGTAATTTTCTGAGAATTTATTATGCACATTTGGTATAGGTTTATTATTTAACCTAATTATCCAAATAAATTAATAAAGGCAATTAAATCAATAGTTTGGGCTTTGCCATTAGGTTTTCTTGAGTGTATTTGATGTCCCTGAACTGTTGGTGTACTTGGTGGTGCCAAATTTTGAGTGCTTACATGTAGTAGAAATATTGTTGCTTTATAATTCGAGTTAGAAGGGTTTCCGGACAGATTCTGTGGTTTGTTATGTTGCATAGTGAAAATCATGTTTACTGTAAAAATGGTTAATAATAAAGTTGTAGGTAACTTCTTCATCTATCTTGTGTTAAAATTTCAGGGTAATAGGCCAAAGGGTTTAGGAGTTATAGCTGTTTAAAGTTAGTATTCCGAAATGCTTGCTCTCTGGAATTTCTGGACAGCACTGGTTTGATTGTCTATTTTGGTTATGTTAGATTGTGAATTAGCTTTTGGTGATTAAATAAGAGTTGTAGGAAATTTTATAAGCTTTCCAGAAAGTCTAACATCAAAGCATTTGGATAAGTATAACTTCAGTTATGATATAAACTTGTAACTGTCATGTGTAACTTAGATAGTGCTTTGTGTGAAATTTGTAAATAACTAGAGAAGAGATATGCACCTACTAGGCAAATAAGGAGTTAGCATTGTTATCATTTTGCTACTTAACATCATTGTCACAGCATGTACATTCCTTATCACATCCACCGTGATCCATCTTATGCATTCATGGTACTTACTTATGCATATGCATGCAATAGGTGCAACCGAAGGGATCACGCTAGTGGAGCTCGACGCCGAGCCGTAGGAGGAGAATCAGGAAGTTCAGCACCTGGAGGTTCCCGGAGAAGGAGAGCCTGAAGCCGATCACCTTCCCGAGTGCCCCGATCACTAGCCTTCGATGTTTGTGAAAGGCAAGCCCCGAAGCATTATATGCCTCTCTATTTTATTAATGCCACTTAAAGTTATTCGTATTGCTGCATTACGTGATAGGAGTTGTTTGGAAACCATTGTTGCATATTACCTTCCTTGACCAAAAATATTTACCATGAATCCTATTTAAGTCCAGGAACGTTTATCATGCTTAGCTATGCTTAGACCGATAGAAGTCGGGTGATTTCCTATCACCGGCGAGCTATAGGTGATAACTTAATCACGGTTGGCTATATTGTGCTATCGTGGAACATAACCTGGTAATGTAGAGTAAAAGGAGACCGGGCGGAGTCTTATATGTGGTATTGTAGTGATTCCGTCTGTGTCGTTTAAGGACCGGACGTTGGAGGTCATCTTGTCATGTTGAACGCAGCCTCTCACATAGTTGGCCGGATAAGTCATTCCGACCGTGAAGCCGAGTAGTTCAATTCAGGCCGGGACCACGAGCGGTAAAAGTGCGCACTCTGGATGGTAGTAAGGATGTGCGGAGAGCCATTGGCGTAAGCCCAAGGGCGGGTTAGAGTCCCGATCACCCTTGGCAGAGTGGTTCTCTGATTGTGCTGCGCTGGTCGTACCCGCGAATTTGGTTCCTGAGTTGTACCAAAGGTGACCTAAGGCTACCTTCACGAGGTATGCTTGGGTGTGGGTTAGGAATAATTCCCCAGCTGGGTAGGAATCGATTCGAATCGCCGTCTCTCCTGGATAGTGAGAACTTGACTTGAGTTCCTTTCATCGTAGTAAATTATGGAAATGATGGTTATGAGATTATGCAAGAACTCAACTAGATATGGTTATTATTGTGATGACTTAATGGTACCAACATGTTTGGCATAGGATAGTTGCTAATCTAGTATGAGATAGGATTAATAACTGGTGATTCACAATTAAAGAGATGTTGGATAACTTATGCTTTTTCTGCAAATAATGTCTACCAGCTCTACTTATAAAGCCTTGCATACTCCTTGGTGTCTTAGTATATTAGTTGGACGGGTAAGTCTCGCTGAGTACCTTCTCGTACTCAGGGTTTTATTCCCATTGTTGCAGATAACGTTATGTATCATGGCTACTGCAAGAACTGTCTTGCTCCTGCTGTGGATGAGGACTAGGACCATGGGCAATGGTCATTCTGTATTTCATCTCACCTTTGTGCTTTTGGTTGGAGGTGACTATGACACTGGCTTTGTATTAAACTACATGTGATGTTGATGTTAAACTACTTTTCTTCCGCTACTTTCAAACTTGGTTTGTAATAATTATTCGAACTCTAATGTATGAGACCTATTTGTGAACTATGATGTAACATGTGACCGGTTGTGTTGAATCTCTACGATCTTGGTTTGTATGTTGGTTCTTTGAGATCCTTCGCGATTTCATTGGACTACTGGGTTTATATGGGCTCAAGTATGACGGTTTGATCACTTCGGTGATTGCTATTGTACTTGTGCTCTTATAAATTGGACGGTTCTGTGACATTTCTGGGTGAAATGCTAAAATGATAGCTCCGTGTGTTTGCGTATACAACAACAACAACAAAGCCTTTAAGTCCCAAACAAGTTGGGGTAGGCTACAGTTGAAACCCAGCAGAAGCAATCAAGGTTCAGGCATGTGGATAGTTGTCTTCCAAGCACTCCTATCTAAGGCTAAGTCTTTGGGTATATTCCATCCTTTCATGTCTCCTTTTATTGCCTCTACCCAAGTTAACTTTGGTCTTCCTCTGCCTCTCTTCACTGTTACTATCCTGGCTTAGGATTCCACTACGCACCAGTGCCTCTGGAGGTCTCCGTTGGACATGTCCAAACCATCTCAACCCGTGTTGGACAAGCTTTTCTTCAATTGGTGCTACCCCTAATCTATCACATATATCATCGTTCCGAAGTCGATCCCTTCTTGTATGACCGCAAATCCAATGCAACATATGCATTTCTATGACACTTATCTATTGAACATGTCGTCTTTTCGTAGGCCAACATTCTGCACCATACAACATAGTAGGTTTAATCGCCGTCCTATAAAACTTGCCTTTTAGCTTTTGTGGTACCCTTTTGTCACATAGGACACCAGATGATTGGCGCCACTTCATCCACCCTGCTTTGATTCTATGGTTAACATCTTCATCAATATCCCCGTCTCTCTATAGCATTGATCCTAAATATCGAAAGGTATCCTTCCTAGGCACTACTTGACCTTCGAAACTAATATCTTCCTCCTCCCGAGTAGTAGTGCCAAAGTCACATCTCATATACTTAGTTTTAGTTGTACTGAGTCTAAAACCTTTGGACTCCAAAGTCTCCCGCCATAACTCCAGTTTCTAATTCACTCCTGTCCAGCTTTCATCAACTAGCACTACATCGTCTGCAAAAAGCATACACCAAGGGATGTCCCCTTGTATGTCCCTTGTGAACTCATCCATCACTAAGGCAAACAAATAAGGGCTCAAAGCTGACCCTTGATGTAGTCCTATCCTAATCGGGAAGTCATCCATGTCTCCATCACTTGTTTGAACTCTAGTCATAACATTGTTGTATATGTCCTTAATGAGCCCGACGTACTTCGTGGGGACTTTATGTTTGTCCAAAGACCACCATATAACATCATCTAAAATTGTAAAGGAACTATCAAGGCACATCTGGCATCGTTACTAGAGATAAAAACTTAGTAACAACGCTTGGTCTTGCCAACCGGTATTTTTGGCGCCATTGCTGAGGATGGATTCAAAGCCCATTCTTTGTAGCGATGTTAAGAAATGCCAACACCAAGACCAGATGCCCTACACGCTAACCAAACGCACCGCCTCCTAGAGTTTAGTCGAGTACAAAAACTACCCAAGAGGTATTTTCATGACTGGACGTGTCCACTTGACCATGACTAGACTCGACCAGAGTATGGTCCTCTCACTGTGCCACATGCCCGAGCAGCTCGCCCTTGTGTCAGCCTATGTCACCTACGATCGGACGTAAGCCCTGTGCATCTGGTCGCATGCCTCCACTAGGGTTTGGTCTAGACCTGAGGCCACACCACTTCTGCACAACACTAACCGGACTCAAGGTTGGGTCCAGTCTAAGGTCTGGTCCCTACGCAACACTATAACACCTCTAGTGTTTTGACCTAGCACTAAAACTTGACATGTCATCATATACATTGCAAAGCATTCATAAAGTAGAAAATTTTGAATGCATTCACTAAATAAGCTTTATTTCATAATGTTGTTATTTTATGTGATGTGATTCAAAACCCTAAATAAAGGTCATGACCACAAGGGTCAAATTTCATGTGATCATATGAGGCCATGTGTCATTTGACTCAAATAACCCTAATGGGCCATGTTACTGGTCAAAAATCAAAGTTAAAGTAAAAAGGTAAACAAATCAAATTTGAATTCAAATTCAAATCATAAAGGTCCTTTTTGCCCCTTTTGACTAATTCAAAATCCATGTGGAATTTGGGATTGAGGCAAAAAGCAAAGTTGAAGATTATTTTATAAGGATCAACTTTGGTATTCAAAGTTTTTCAAGTTTACATATAAAATTTGGAGTAATTTTGAAATGATTCAAATGCTCAAATGCACCCCAAATTCAAATTTCAAAATGGAGGTAGAATTTGAAAATGTTCCTTAAAGCAAAGTTGTAGAGTTTGAAAAGTTGAGCAACTTTCATTCTTGGAGATTTTCAACTTCTTTAGAAAATTTGTGAGTAATTTGAAAAATAGATGCAGTGGCAAATCTGAAAATACTTCAAAAATCGAGTCGGTAACAGGGCGTCACCGCCCCACCGCCGACGTCCTTTCTCTAGCCTTCCAGGCGTGCCTGCGACCACCCTTGGCTTCACACTGGTGCGGGGAGCACACTTCGTGTCGAGTTCGCGCGCTCCTGGCCGAGCTATAAGACCTAGACGACGTCGTTGGATTTTCTTTCTTTCCCTCTGTTTTCCCGACGCCGCCATCTCAACTCCGACGAGCTTCTCTCATCTCCTCAGTGCAAGTTCGCCCTGGAAAAGCCGTGTTCCAGTTCCGCCTGCTCCTTGCGCATCCGACCGAGCTATTGCTACCGCTTGATTTCACCGAGAGCTCGCTGTCCACGTTCATCTTCCTCGTGGCTGGCGACCTCAACGAAAACTCCAATTCACCGTGGCCAGCATCATCTGGTGAGCCATTGCCCTTGCTTGTTGACTCTATGGCTTCATCTCGATGCTGTAGTGCTTATTCCACTCTTGCCTGCTCGTTTTGCCCACTGCAGTCACCGGAACGCTGTCGTTGATGAGGTCCGCTCCGCCGTGATCCCGGTCACCATCGAAAAGCGTCACTATAGCTTCTCCGGTCTTGCTTGTTGCTTCAACACGATCGGGGTGAGCCACTGATGCTTCCTGAACTCTCTGTTTCACCATTACCGGCCTTGTTTCGCCGGTGTAATGTTGTCGTGCCACCGCGTCCGCCATGGGCGGTGTCAGTCTTGTTCCATGTCGTAATCAACCTCCAAAGTACCACTAATCGATGTGCCTAGCTCTTGTGAACATGTTGGTACTTTGGCCATCGCTGTTGGGCTCACCATCGGCGAGTTAGCGCCGCCGAAGCCACGGTCAATGCCCGAGGTTGGGGATGACATGTGGGGGCCGGCTGTCAGTGAGAGAGAGAGAGAATAGTGTATTTTGGTATTTTTCTGATTTTGAATAGTGCTAAAAATTTGGGAATTTGTAGGAAAATTATCATAGCTCCAAAAATTCTGAAAATTTGTGTGTAGCTTCTGTACATGCTCTAGTATGGTTCAAAAATTTGAAACTTGAAATTTGAATAATTTTTAATGTTCAAATATTCAGTCCATTAATTGATAAATGTAATTTCCATGATTTTTGTAGGCCACTATATAATTCCAAAAATTATGAAATTTGTTTTGGTACACTAATTTGTCATGAGGAAGCTTACATAAAATTTTGAGCTCATTTGGAACAAGTTTATTTTTGGGCTTATTTCCAAATTAATTCAAAAATAAACAAAGCAAACCCTAAGTGTTTGATCTTGTTTTGGTCATGTTTTGTGACTAGTAGGGTTTCAAGATTAGTTTGGTCAAGTCACATGTGTGATCCTTGATGGTAGATTTACAAGTTGGTTTTGTTGGCTTGCAACTGTACCATGAAAAAATAGTTGTATTCGATGTGTTGTTATATTTCATGTACCATGACGGCATCATGTTTACATTATCATCATGTTAAAGCATATGTTATCATTTCATGTAGAACCTGAGAGTGAAACGATTCTAGTTGAGCAAGTTCTAGAAGAATCCCTGGTTGTCACGGGATTTGATATTAGTGGTACTGATCCAGAACCTGAGATCGTCAACGAAGGCAAGCCCCGGTTTATGCATTAAACCCTTACCTTGTTTACTTTGAAAAGTTTATCCACTATGTTACTTATTGCATTAAGTTACTTTATTCAAATGTTTCCTACTTGATGCATTACCTACCTTGATAATTGTTTACCATCCTTGAAGATGTTTTCTTTTATAAAGGCGTAGTATGCTTAGTATGCTTTATGGTAGGCTTTCAAAGTAAAAGTTTTGATACAATCAAAGATGGCATACTGGCCAAAGAAGGAAAGAAGGTAGAATGAACTAGAGACTAGTCGGGTGACTTATCTTGAATGTTGGGTAATGTTGCCGACTATGTCGCTTAAAGGCCACTCATTGTGGATCTTCTGAACGAGACACTTTGTAGTACTGGTCACATACTCCAGTAAGCCTACTTTGGCTAATCCGATACTAAGACGAATGCCCACGCACTGGGAGTGGAGAGATGGCAGGAGTAGCGTGTACCCTCATGGCTGGAATGTGGCCGGATTTGAGGTGTGTTGTGCTCTCGGGTGGCATGGAGACGGCTTAGTATAGGAGGATCCGGTAGCGAGGTTGATATATGCAAGATTAAGTTCTACATATGTCGTGTGATAAGGATCCCTAGCTAGGACTTGAATCAATTCGAATTGCCGGTGCTCCGCGGATATGGAGACTCGATTCATTACATAAGCAATGCAGGACTGGTGAATTACTAAAACATGCGAAAAGAATGGAATGGAATATGGGAAAGGTACATTTAGTTGAGATCATGAACTAAAAGGACTTAGGGGTAAAACTTGAAAATAGGATAAGAATAGTAAGCTTTTGGCAAAGGACTTTGAATTTTGCTACATCCTTACCATGCCCCAAACCCTGCATCTCTAAAAGTCTTATGCCCCTTTACGTCAGGTTAGTCTTGTTGAGTACTTTTGTACTCAGGGTTTGTTAACCCTTGTTGTAGGTGAGTCGCATGCGCAGGCTTGTTTTGGTCCCTACTGCATGTCTATGTTTGAAGTCAATGACGATGAGGAGTGATGAATGGCCTTTAGACAAGGCACTAGTTTGTATGATAAATAATGCTAATGTAATATTATCCCGCTACTATAGTTGTATGACACTTATGGTATTGTAAGTTTGAAAACAACTGGTTTGTAAACTAAGTTATCTTAAGACTTCCGCTATCTTTTACTCTGATGTATATATATTTGAATAAACTATTGTAATCTGCAATGTTTGTGATTGGGATCCTATTTGAAAAGAGAATCGTGGATGATTCAGGTTTCCTGAGGACACCCGACAGACCTGTTGAGTTGTTGGGAACTCGAGTACGCTATCCGAGGTTTCTTAAGACAACGATAGGTGCATGTGGGCCCGATTTCTTAGGAGGTTCTGCCATAGCTGGTATCGGAGCCAGGTTCCCATCTAAGATCATTGTAGGTTACTTTGGAAAACCTTCAAATTGATTTGGATCAAAGAAAGTAAACTTGATATTTTAAAGTTCAAATTTCTTTCTTCTTACCTTTGATCTAGTCTCAATCCTATCTTATTTGAAAGTTTGTGGCGGATAATATGATTAGGTTTGTCCTATGTATTAAAAATCTAGTACTTATGATTATATAAATCTTTTGTACCTAGATTCGTAAGATCGATTCATGCATCATGCTTGAGCACCTTGCATAATAATTCCCCTTAATAGTGGTTGGGTAAGTAATGTCAATCCCATTCTTGCTAACCTCCATTATCCTCAAGCTATTCTTATAGTCCTACCCTGAATTCTACAGGCTATGGCAAAGACCAAGATAACTGCACGCAAGTCCATGGGACCTCATGGAGTCCCTCGTCACCAGATGGCACCGTGAAACCATGAGCTTGGTCAAGCAATCCCGCCAACGTCAAGAACCTTACCAAGGAGCTCAACACTCTTCGTTGAGCTCATGCCAAAGATCAAGAAGAGCTGGTGGAAATGCAAAGGGGCATCACCATGACCATGGAGCTACGAAATGAAGCCTGGACACGAGAGGATGCGGCCAATGAATGCGTCCTTGAGCTGGAGTTCTATGTAGAAGACCTGGAGATGGACAATGCCATTCTTCATGAGAATGTCCACATGTTGTATGCTCAACTTCATCCTCCTCATGGGGATGGTGAAGTTACAGATGAAGAAATAATTGTAGCTCCAGGAGAAGTTGAGAATGAAGAAGAGGAAGAGGATCCTAAGGAGTTAGTGTACTTCTCAGATGATGATGAGGTTTCGTCTGGTATGGGCACGGACACCGATGACTGAGAGCTCGGAGTAGTAATAGTTCCTTTACTGTTTTCCTAGTAAACCAGGGTTGTCTTATGGGATACAAGACATGTAATTTAAATGAGTAACCCTTTGTAGCATGGAACCTTTTAAATGCTTTCAATAAAGAATAATGTAAGTAAACGTGTTTCTCTAACAGATGCCTTGTCCTATCACCTGAACTGGTGCTAGTGGCTCGCATGACGATGATGAGTGCCCAAATCCTCCACCAATGCCTTTGACTATGGTAGATGCCATAGCCGCACTCGTCAATGCAATGACAGAGAATGCTAGGTTGTTAAGGGAATTGGCGCAGAACCAACAGGCACCATACCCTAATCGTGGCCGCCGTAATAATGGAAATGACGAGTCAACCTATGTTGATTTTACTGACACACATTCACCTGTGTTCTCTAAGGCAGAAGAGCCTTTAGAAGCTAACGATTGGCTTAGGATAATAGAGCAAAAGTTTGAGCTGATTCACTGTACCGAGATTCAGAAACCAAGGTTTGCGGCACAGCAACTCCGAGGAGTTGCTTGTGCCTGGTGGGCAAATTTGGTAGCTGTACAGCCCGCTGGTCACCAAATCACCTGGAGGGAGTTTAAGGATGCCTTCAGGGCACACTATATTCCAGATGGTGTGATGACCATGAAGTTAGAAGAGTTCTTGGCTCTTAAGCAAGGGGAGCACCCGGTAATGCACTATGTTGGGCGCTTCAATCACCTGTCGCAGTATGCTATAGAGTATGTGAATACTGACAGGAAGAAGAAGAATCATTTTCTTAGAGGTCTGAACACTAAACTTCAGACCATGATGGCAACTTGTGGCAATGCAACTTATCATGAGACAGTCAACATTGCTATCGCTTCAGAGGAGAATTACCACCGACACAAGGAGGCGAAGAAAAAGAAAATATCTGCTTCTGGATCGTCGAGTGGAAAGCATTAGAAAATAGTCTACCATCCTCTGAATCATGGCCGTGCGCCATTCTGCCCTCAACAAAGCCAAAGTAGGCAGCAAATTTTTATTCGCCCTGCAACTAATATGCCTTATCCTCATCAAGCACCGCAGCAGCAAAATAATACAAATAATGCAAACCGCAATGCTACTCCCCAGAATCACAATTATCCATGCTATAATTGTGGTAAACCTGGACACTTTTCCCGAGAATGTCCGTATCCTAGGAAGAACAATCCTGATGCACCTAAAGCCCCTGTTACTCAAGCTCAGAATTAGTACAAGGGCAATGCTTAGAATAGTCAGAAGGGTCAGGCTGAGAAGAAAACAGGAAGGGTCTTCTATACTCAGGTGGAATCTATTCCAGAAGGAGAACCAGTAATGATGGGTATATTTCCCATTGCTAAGCATCCTGCAATTACCTTATTTGATTCTGGTGCATCCCATACATTCATCAATCGTACATTTGTTGTGAAGCATAGGATAGCTATTGGGGAAACAAAAGAACCATATCATATATAGTCACCCGGGGGACGAATCTATACAAGGGAGGTAGTTTAGCATGTACCTATTGATTTGGGAGGTTATGAGTTCCCTACCAATATGCTGATATTAAAGGATCAAGATATAGATGTGATCCTTGGTATGAACTGGTTAACTCAACGCGGGGCTATCATAGATGTCCTAAGAGTAAATGCACCTGACAGTAAAACCCAACTTCTCATCCAACTTCCCTTTCCTAAGAGTACAGTGGAAACAGTCGGTGCAACTATTGTTCAAGAAGCCGAGAAAATTTTAGTGGTATGTGAGTTTACGGATGTCTTTCCCGATGATTTGCTTGGTCTGCCACCAGACCGAGATGTAGAGTTTAGAATTGATCTAAAACCAGGAATAGCACAGTGTCTAGAAGAGCATATAGGATGCCATCCAAAGAACTAGCTGAATTAAAAATGCAACTACAAGAGTTTTAGACAAGGGCTTCATTCAACCCAGTTCATCACCTTGGGGATGCCCTGCTATCTTCGTGAAGAAGGACCAAACCTTAAGGTTATATGTTGACTATCGGCCGTTAAATGAAGTCACCATAAAGAACAAATACCCCTTACCCCGAATTGATTTGCTTTTTGATCAACTTGCGGGAGCTAAGGTGTTCTCGAAGATAGACTTGAGGTCAGGCTATCACCAGATTAAGATCAGACGAGAAGATGTGCCGAAGACAACATTTACTACCCGATATGGTCTATATGATTATCTAGTCATGTCTTTTGGGCTGACCAATGCCCCGGCTCATTTCATGTACCTGATGAACTCAGTTTTCATGCTCGAGTTGGATAAGTTTGTAGTGGTGTTCATTGATGACATTCTTATCTATTCTAAGAGCAAAGAGAAACATGCGGAACATCTCCGTATTGTTCTACAAAGATTAAGAGATCACCAACTATATGCCAAATTTAGTAAATGTGCATTTTGGTTGGAGGAAGTACAATTTTTGGGTCATGTGCTATCTGTTGGTGGAATAGCTATTGATCCGAGCAAGGTAGAAGAAGTCCTTAACTGGAAAGCACCTACCACTGTTCATCAAGTTCATAGTTTTCTGGGGTTGACAGGGTATTATCGTCGGTTCATCCCTGACTTCTCTAGAATTGCAAAGCCAATTACTAGACTGCTGAAAAATCAAACTAAGTTTGTATGGTCAACAGATTGTGAGAAGGCCTTTCAGACATTGAAGCAATTGCTAACAACTACACCAGTATTAGCACAACCTGATATCGAGAGGCCATTTGATATCTATTGTGATGCGTCCAGAATTGGTATTGGCTGTGTTCTGATGCAAGAAGGCAGAGTCATAGCATACGCTTCCAGACAACTCAAGAAGCATGAAGAACATTATCCTACCCATGATCTCGAATTAGCCGCTGTTGTTCATGCACTCAAGATTTGGCAACATTATTTATTGGGCAATATCTGTCATATCTATACGGATCACAAAAGTTTGAAATACATCTTCACTCAGTCAGAGTTGAATATGAGGCAAAGAAGGTGGTTAGAACTTATCAAAGATTATGACTTAGAAGTGCATTATTATCTAGGCAAGGCTAATGTGGTTGCCGATGCCCTGAGTCGCAAGAGTCATTGTCATTGTCTGACTGTGAAACCTCTGCAACGAACATTGTGTCAAGAGATGGAGCATCTGAATTTACAAATCATAGAACAAGGTTCCCTGTCCAATATTGCAGTTGAGTCCACTATCAAAGATCAGATCATTGATGCTCAACGGAAAAGTAAGGGCATAGCCCATATCAAGGATAAAGTCAGATCTGGAAAACCAACATGTTTCAAGATTGATGAATTAGATGTTGTATGGTTCAAGCATAGATTGGTAGTACCCAAAAATCCGGAGCTACGAAAGCAGATTCTTGATGAAGCTCATTCTACAAGATACTCCATTCATCCGGGTAGCAACAAAATGTATCATGATCTAAGAAAGAGATATTGGTGGACCAAAATGAAAATAGAAATAGCTCAATATGTGGCCAAGTGTGATATTTGTCAGAGAGTCAAAGCGGTTCATATGAAGACTGCAGGTCCATTACATTCATTGCCAGTTCCATCTTGGAAGTGGGAAGATATCTGTATGGACTTCATCGTGGGATTGCCCAGGACATCTGCAGGCTACAATTCAATATGGGTTATTGTTGATCGCCTAACCAAGATAGCTCATTTCTTACCAGTCAGAGATAAATATCGAGCGGGACAGTATGCAAAGCTTTATCTTGATAGAATCTTTAGTCTGCATGGGGCACCCAAGACCATTGTCTCTGACAGAGGGTCATTGTTCATATCCAAGTTTTGGAAAAGTCTACATGAGTCTTTGGGAACCAAACTTATCCATAGTTCTACTTATCATCCACAAACTGATGGATATACTGAGAGGGTAAATCAAATTCTTAAAGATATGTTAAGAGCATGTGTCCTTTCCTATGGTGCTAAATGGGATGAATGCCTTCCCTTGGCTGAATTCTCATATAACAATAGCCACCAAGAGAGCATTAAAATGGCACCATTCGAAGCACTATATGGTCGTAGATGTCAGACACCTTTAAATTGGTCAAAAGCTAGAGAGCGTTGGTTCTTTGGGCTGGATGTGGTCAAGGAAGCTGAAGAGAAAGTTAAACTCATACAAGCTAATATGAAGGTAGCTCAATCCCGATAGAAAAGCTATGCTGATAAGAGGAGACGACCGCTAGAATTCAAAGTGGGAGATCATGTCTGCCTCAAGGTATCACCGATGAAAGGAGTTCATCGTTTTGGGATTCGGGGAAAGTTGGCGCCCCGTTATGTAGGTCCTTTTCAAATCCAACAACGATGTGGACCGGTCGCCTATCGCATCAAGCTACCAGATCACATGTCAGCTGTGCATGATATCTTCCATGTATCTCAGTTAAAGAAGTGTCTTCAAGTACCTGACCAAGTGATCGACTTTGGTGATGTAGAACTAGAACCTAATCTGACTTATGCTGAGTACCCCATTAGAGTCTTAGATCAGAAAGATCGAGTCACTAGAAGACGTACAATCAAGTTCTACAAAGTACAATGGAATCAACACACTGAAGATGAAGATACTTGGGAGTCCGAGGATTACTTAGAAGAAAACTTTCCTGACTTCTTCGCTTCTATCTAGTTGCAATACCTTGTCTATATTGTAACTTGTCTTGTTTGTCAATAGAATGGAAAAAAACCCCCTCACTAGCCTTTTGAATAAAGTTATGATGTGTTAGCTTGACACATTTCCTTTTCCATTACTTAGCCTTAGGTTTTAAATCTCAGGATGAGATTTCTTTAAGGGGGAAGGGTTGTAACACCTCTGGTGTTTTGACCTAGCACTAAAACTTGGCATGTCATCATATGCATTGCAAAGCATTCATAAAGTAGAAAATTTTGAATGCATTCACTAAATAAGCTTTATTTCATAATGTTGTTATTTTATGTGATGTGATTCAAAACCCTAAATAAAGGTCATGACCACAAGGGTCAAATTTCATGTGATCATATGAGGCCATGTGTCATTTGACTCAAATAACCCTAATGGGCCATGTTACTGGTCAAAAATCAAAGTTAAAGTAAAAAGGTAAACAAATCAAATTTGAATTCAAATTCAAATCATAAAGGTCCTTTTTGCCCCTTTTGACTAATTCAAAATCCATGTGGAATTTGGGGTTGAGGCAAAAAGAAAAGTTGAAGATTATTTTATAAGGATCAACTTTGGTATTCAAAGTTTTTCAAGTTTACATATAAAATTTGGAGTAATTTTGAAATGATTCAAATGCTCAAATGCACCCCAAATTCAAATTTCAAAATGGAGGCAGAATTTGAAAATGTTCCTTGAAGCAAAGTTGTAGAGTTTGAAAAGTTGAGCAACTTTCATATTTGGAGATTTTCAACTTCTTTAGAAAATTTGTGAGTAATTTGAAAAATAGACGCAGTGGCAAATCTGTAAATACTTCAAAAATCGAGTTGGTAACAGGGCGTCACCGCCCCACCGCCGGCGTCCTTTCTCCGGCCTTCTAGGCGCGCCTACGACTGCCCTTGGCTTCGCGCTGGTGCGGGGAGCACGCTGCGTGTCGAGTCTGCGCGCTCCTGGCCGAGCTATAAGACCTAGACGACGTTGTTGGATTTTCTTTCCTTCCCTCTATTTTCCCGACGCCGCCGTCTCAACTCCGGCGAGCTTCTCTCGTCTCCTCAGCACAAGTTCACCCCGGAAAAGCCATGTTCTAGTTTCGCCTGCTCCTTGCGCATCTGACCGAGCTGTTGCTACCGCTTGATTTCACCGAGAGCTCGCTGTCCACGTTCATCTTCCTCGTGGCCGGTGACCTCAACGGAAACTCCGATTCACTGTGGCCAGCATCATCTGGTGAGACGTTGCCCTTGCTTGTTGACTCTATGGCTTCGTCTTGATGCTGTAGTGCTTATTCCACTCTTGCCTGCTCGTTTTTCCCACTGTAGTCGCTGGAACGCTGTCGTCGATGAGGTCCGCTCCGCCGTAATCCCAGTCACCGTCGAAAAGCGTCACTATAGCTTCTCCGGTCTCGCTTGTTGCTTCAACACGATCGGGGTGAGCCACCGATGCTTCCTGAACTCTCTGTTTCACCGTTACCGGCCTTGTTTCATGGCATAACGTTGCCATGCCACCGCGTCCGCCATGGCCGGTGTCAGCCTTGTTCCAAGTCGTAATCAACCTCCAAAGTACCACTAATCGATGCGCCTAGCTCTTATGAACATGTTGGTACTTTGGCCATCGCTGTTGGGCTCACCATCGGCGAGTTAGTGCCAGTCAGCGCCGTTGAAGCCACGGTCAATGCCCGAGGTTGGGGCTGACATGTGGGGGCCGGCTGTCAGTGAGAGAGAGAGAGAGAGAATAGTGTATTTTGGTATTTTCTGATTTTGAATAGTGCTGAAACTTTGGGAATTTGTAGGAAAATTATCATAGCTCCAAAAATTTTGAAAATTTGTGTGTAGCTTCTGTACATGCTCTAGTATGGTTCAAAAATTTGAAAATTGAAATTTGAATAATTTTTTAATGTTCAAATATTCAGTCCATTAATTGATAAATGCAATTTCCATGATTTTTGTAAGCCACTATATAATTCCAAAAATTATGAAATTTGTTTTGGTACACTAATTTGTCATGAGGAAGCTTACATAAAATTTTGAGGTCATTTGGAACAAGTTTATTTTTGGGCTTATTTCCAAATTAATTCAAAAATAAACAAAGCAAACCGTAAGTGTTTGATTAATGTTTGATCTTGTTTTGGTCATGTTTTGTGACTAGTAGGGTTTCAAGATTAGTTTGGTCAAGTCACAATTGTGATCCTTGACGGTAGATTTACAAGTTGGTTTTGTTGGCTTGCAACTGTACCGTGAAAAAACAGTTGTATTCGATGTGTTGTTATATTTCATGTACCATGACGGCATCATGTTTATATTATCATCATGTTAAAGCATATGTTATCATTTTGTGTAGAACCCGAGAGTGAAATGATTCTAGTTGAGCAAGTTCTGGAAGAATCCCCGGTTGTCACGGGATTTGATATTAGTGGTACTGATCCGGAACCTGAGATCATCAACAAAGGCAAGCCTCGGTTTATGCATTAAACCCTTACCTTGTTTACTTTGAAAAGTTTATCCACTATGTTACTTATTGCATTAAGTTACTTTTTTAAAATGTTTCCTACTTGATGCATTACCTACCTTGATAATTGTTTACCATCCTTGAAGATGTTTTCTTTTATAAAGGCGTAGTATGCTTTATGGTAGGCTTTCAAAGTAAAAGTTTTGATACAATCAAAGATGGCATACTGGCCAAAGAAGGAAAGAAGGTAGAATGAACTAGAGACTAGTCGGGTGACTTATCTTGAATGTTGGGTAATGTTGCCGACTATGTCACTTAAAGGCCACTCATTGTGGATCTTTTGAACAAGACACTTTGTAGTACTGGTCACATACTCCGGTAAGCCTACTTTGGCTAATCCGATACTAAGACAAATGCCCACACACTGGGAGTGGAGAGATGGCGGGAGTAGTGTGTACCCTCGTGGCTGGAATGTGGCCGGATTTGAGGAGTGCTGTGCTCTCGGGTGGCATGGAGACGGCTTAGTATAGGAGGATCCGGTAGCGAGGTTGATATATGCAAGATTAAGTTTTGCATATGTCGTGTGATAAGGAATCCCCAGCTGGGACTTGAATCAATTCGAATTGCCGGTGCTCCATGGATATGGAGACTCGATTCATTATAGAAGCAATGCAGGACTGGTGAATTACTAAAACATGAGAAAAGAATGGAATGGAATATGGGAAAGGTACATTTAGTTGAGATCATGAACTAAAAGGACTTAGGGGTAAAACTAGAAAATAGGATAAGAATAGTAAGCTTTTGGCAAAGGACTTTGAATTTTGCTACATCCTTACCTTGCCCCAAACCCTGCATCTCTAAAAGTCTTACGCCCCTTTACGTCAGGTTAGTCTTGTTGAGTACTTTTGTACTCAGGGTTTGTTAACCCTTGTTGCAGGTGAGTCGCATGCGCAGGCTTGTTTTGGTCCCTGCTGCATGTCTGTGTTTGAAGTCAATGACGATGAGGAGTGATGAATGGCCTTTGGACAAGGCACTAGTTTGTATGATAAATAATGCTAATGTAATATTATCCCGCTACTATGGTTGTATGACACTTATGGTATTGTAAGTTTGAAAACAACTGGTTTGTAAACTAAGTTATCTTAAGACTTCCGCTATCTTTTACTCTGATGTATATATATTTGAATAAACTGTTGTAATCTGCAATGTCTATGATTGGGATCCTGTTTGAAAAGAGAATCATGGATGATTCGGGTTTCCCGAGGACACCCGATAGACCTGTTGAGTTGTTGGGAACTCAAGTACGCTATCCGAGGTCTGTTAAGACAATGATAGGTGCACGTCGGCCCGATTTCTTAGGAGGTTCTGCCACAAACACCTTCTATTCTCCAACTTCACCACCCATGCTCAAATGTGCCAACCACTAAGTGTATCACCTTGTTCACATGTGTTAGCAACTTTTCACAAACATTTTCAAGGGTGTTGGCTGTTGACATTTCTTAACATCACTTTTACTAAGTTGTCATCCCTAGCAATGATGCCAAAAATGTTTGTTGGGATTTATTTATGACACATGTAAATTTGGGAAATATTATATATATTGAAGTAATCCGCATGCGCACACATAATATGCCATTGTAGAATTTCACCCAGGAGTATACCTGGTATCGTTATTTATGTTTTCCATCGAGAGGAGCGGTGGCTAGAGATATTGACAAACATGCATACTTATGATGAGATCATTAACTAATCACATGCTCTGACAGGGGTAAGCCAAATGATAAATGAATAATAAGTATAAGGCATTGATAATGTGGGGGTATAACCCCTGATACTAGCAGGTATGTACATGGGATGAGCCACTAGGGGAGACCTAGCCCATAAGACTGCGCCTAGGCCATGCCACTAGTGGAGGCCTAGCCCATGAGACCGCACCGTACAAGGCACAACACCAGTCAGCTTGCCTCGCAAGACTGCATGAAGATTTCTGGTGATCTAGGAGATCTGCTCGGATACACCAGATCCCATAATATCTATAACTTCCTATCTTATAGAACCGATCAGGATATAAACAACCTATCTATAACCCTACCCCCCAAGCTATATAAGGCGGGTAGGGACCCCCGTCATTTTCATCTGATCATATGCAATACAATCCACAAAGACACAGGACATAGGGTATTACGTCAAGTTGATGGCCTGAACCTATCTAATCGTTGTCTCTTGTGTTTTGTGCCACCATCCCGATCCCTCACGTGGACCTCCACCGATTCATCTACTACCGTAGGCATACCCCTCGGTAGACTGCCAGACATATTTCATCGATAGTGGCACGCTAGGTAGGGGGTGTGCGTGCTAAATTCATGGCGAACCAGATGGTCATCTTCCCAAGCTACATGGCCTTTCCCGAGCCAGGCTAGATCTTCACTATTGCATCCATGACATGGGTCATTGGCCCTGATGGCAATGGGGAGATCGTGGAGGCGGTGCAGGATCACCCTGCGCTGATCGGGTCAACACCTGCAATGACATCTCTGATCCTAGTGCCCCACCGCTGGGTTAGGAGATCCATCAACAATGATGATCTGATCGCATCCATCAATTAGGTCATAGACCGCTTAGCAAAATGTTAGCTCCTCGTGGATTCGATCTTAGATCAATATAGAGCGAGCGATGAATTTCTCATACTCCAAGATCACCAAGCCGCTACAACCGAGTGACCTGCTCGGCCACACTATTCAAGGCAGCTAGATTCTGATCTGGTGACCACGACCACTCCAGAGGGGCACACGGTGCGGCGCCGACCACTTCCCACTATCTCCCTATGTTTGGCCGACTACGAGGCCCCAACGGAGGATCTACCGAAGCCCTATTTTTTGGGTTGGAGGGCGCGGGACCTATGTACCAGAACGCCATCCACCACCTCTTTGTCGACCACATCGAGCGCGACCATGTCACTAACCTCTACATGATCAACTAGACTAAATCCGGTCAGCCCGTGCCTATGGTCAACAAGGTGGCTATCCACCAGCTTTTGGATGATCCCTCTCTCCCGACCGAATCTCTTCATAATGTTCTGAACGAGAGCCCCACCGATTATTCCGAGGGCTCCACCTAGACCATGCCAAGCTACCCTGCTTTCCCTTTAGGGTTTGGGGCATGATTTTCCACGTGAGCCATGATAGCATCACCAAGGACACCAAAACTGCTGAAGAGCGAGAGGCTCGTCTAGTGAAGAACACCGACCACCAATGTCACCGAGATGCAGAAGCAGCCCAAGGGGCCCATGAGGATTGTCATGGTCTATCCCACCATCAATGCAATCTAGAGGAGGCATTTCACATGGTGGGTGACCAACCAGTCTACCAAACTCCTAGCACTAATCTAGCCATCACGTTCAATAGGCTCGACAAACTCCCTCACACTCTAGAGGTCGAGAAGGTTCGACAACATATCATAGCAGTGTAAGTCCTAGTCAATGAGTTCCATCTATGAAGCTCATTCATGCCACGATGGCCACCCACCATGCCCAGGCAGGTCATGGTGGCAACCACAACTAGGAAGTTAATCAACCCCTCTCTTGTGACCTTCGTGACCACATCAACGCCGGCATAGATGTCCATAGCCACATCAAAAATAGTAGGGCCGCACTCTATGACGCAGAGATGGATTGTCGTCGGCAATTCAACGCCGAACCTAAGGGATTTGCCGCCTATCAAGCCCCACTTCTAGTTGGTGCATTAAGACTTCACCCCATCATGAAAAGGCTCTAAGCTGTATGGTGGCCCCACTTTTAGCTACCGATTTTATCAAAGAGGTGTATCATCTGAAGTGGTTAGCCAATCTGGTTCTTGTAAGAAAAAAGAAAAAAGAATGGAGAATGTGTGTTGATTACACCAATCTCAACAAACACTACCCTAAAGACCCCTTTGGCTTACCTCGCATTGACAAGGTCATAGATTCTATAGCCGGTTGTGAGATCCTATGCTTTTTAGATTGCTACTCTCGTTATCACTAGATCACGCTGAAGGAAGAAGACTAAATCAAGACATCATTCATTATGCCCTTTGGCGCCTACTACTACACGACCATGTCCTTCAGGCTGCAGGTGCGACTTATCAAAGAGCCATCTAGCGCTGCCTCAAGGACTAGATCAGGAAGAACGTCGAGGCATATGTTGATGATGTGGTGGTTAAGTCTAAGACTGTCGACACTCTCATCGCCGACCTCACCAAAGTTTTCATAGCCCTAAAAGTGTACCGATGGAAGTTGAATCCCACTAAGTGCATTTTCGACGTTCCATCTGGTATCCTACTAGGCAACATCGTCAGTCACCGTGGCATCAAAGCCAACCCAGAGAAGATAGCGACGGTGACCAGCATGAAGCCAACGACCTATGTCAAGGATGTCCAAAAGCTAACAGGGTGCATGGTGGCCATAAGTCGTTTCATATCCTGTCTAGGTGAAAAGGGACTCCCCTTCTTCAAGCTACTCAAGGCTCAAGAGAAATTTGTCTGGTCGGAGGACGCTAACAAGGCATTCGATGAGCTCAAGTGGTTCCTCACCACACCTTCGATCATGACCGCCCCCCAAAAGGATGAAACCCTGCTAATCTACATCGCAACGACCAACTAGATAGTCAGCACCGCCATCGTTGTTGAATGAGAAGAGGCCGGACACGTATACAAAGTCTAGCACCTAGTCTACTTCATCAGCAAGGTCCTAAATGAGTCTAAGACTCGCTACACCCATGTTTAGAAGATGTTGTATGCCATCCTACTCACATCCCGGAAGCTTCATCACTACTTCGACACCTACCACACAATAGTAGTCACTAAGTGCCCACTCGATGGTATCCTTCGAAATAAGGAAGCCAGCGGCCACATCATTAAATGGGCGGTCGAGCTTAGCACCTATACCACCAACTTTAGGCCTCGTCACACGATCAAGTCATAGGTGCTCACCGACTTCATCGCCGAGTGGATAGATATGCAGATCCTTGTCTCGGTCGTCCACCTCGAGCATGAGACCATGTACTTCGATGGGTCTCTCAACCTCAATAGTGCTAGGACAGGCATGTTTTTTTATCTCGACATCGAGGGATAACCTTCGATATGTCCTCCGCTTACACTTCCGAGCATCCAATAATACCGCTGAATATGAGACAACACTTCATGGTCTCCGTACAGCTGTCGAGCTTAGCGTTAAATGGCACCTAGTGTATGGCAACTCCGCACTCATGATCAATCAGCTCAACAAGGATTGGAATTGCACCAACAAGAAGATGTACGCTTATTGCGCCATGATAATAAAGTTAGAAGACAAGTTCTATGGTATCAAGTACCACCATATGGTCTGGGCTGACGACCAAGTAGCCGATGAGCTATTAAAGTATGGGTCGACTCGGCCAAAGTTCCCACTAGAGTGTTCATCTAGGACCTTGTGACGCCATCCATCAAGTAGGGGTAAGAAGGCGTTGAAGAAAAGCCACCTGCCGAGCAGTTAGTCGCAGCGGTCCCTGGCACGAGTAGTGATTGGAGGGAACCTTTCATCAAATACCTCACCACTATAGATGTCCCAGCTGATAACATAGAGAGAGAATGCCTCACCCATTGTAGCAAGCATTACGACCTAGTTGGAGGGAAGTTATATCGCAAGAATGCTAAGGGAGAGCTACTTCAGAAGTGCATCTCTGTGGAAGAGGGTGAGAAAATACTCAAGGAAATCCATGCCGGCACTTGCGGCAATCACACAGTCTCTAGAACACTGGTTGGTAAAGCCTTCCGAGCTGGTTTCTATTGGCCTTCTGCAGTTGCCGACACCAAGGCCTTCGTTCACTGGTGCGAGAATTTTTAGTTTTTTGCTAAGCAAATCCACGTCCTGGCCTAGGCCTTACAAACGATTCCTGCATCTTGGCCCTTTGCATGCTAGGGACTTGATATGATCGGACCCTTCAAGCCCACGCCAGGAGGCTTCTGTTGGGTCTACGTTTGCATCGACAAATTCTCCAAGTGGATCGAATATAAACCCCTAGTCCAAGCTACAGCAAAGAAGGCAACCGAGCTGCTTGATGACATCATTCACTGGTTTGGCCTTCCAAACAGCATCATCACCAACTTGGGGTCCACATTCACTAGTTCCAATTTTGAGGACTTCTACAACGAAAGATGCATCTCAGTTAAGTGTGTCTTGATTGTGCACCCTAGGGCTAATGGCCAAGTTGAACGCGCCAATGGCATGATTCTCGACGTGTTGAAGAAAAGGCTCTACACGAACGAGCAGAAACACCCCTGACAAGTGGCTCAAGGAATTGCTAGCTATGGTCTAGGGACTAAGGACCTAGCCTAGTCACAACACTAGTGTCTCCCCATACTTCATGGTTTTTAGCTCTGAGGTCGTTTTACCAGCCGACGTCGCTTTCCGAGCACCTAGGGTGGAGAACTACAATGAAGAAAACTCCAACCAAGCCTAGCTCATTGAGTTGGAAGCCTAGAGGAGGAGCTCCTGGTTTCATGTGTTCGAATAGCAAAGTACCTTGACAGTGTGCAAAGATACTACAATGGAAACCTTAATTATCAGTTCTTCGTGGTTGGAGACCTAGTGCTCCGCAAGAAGTAGAAGACTGACGGGATGCACAAGCTATCTTCACACTGGGAAGGCCCCTTCATTTTCAAGGCAGTCACCCGACCAAGGTTCCTATAGGCTATGCGACATGGATGAAAGAGATGTCCCAAATTCTTGGCACATCGATCTTCTTAGGTGCTTCTACCCTTGAAGGATCTCCTTTAAAAGATATGTACCATTCGTATTCGAGTATTCAATAAAATTTTTGTTCTAATGTTTCTCCATATTGTTATCTTTGTGCTTTTTTCTAAGTGATCCTATTTATGCATACAACATCTTAAAGATGACATGCCAACTACGCCTAAAGAAAATGCCTGAACAAACAAGTTGACGCTCGGACTGCCTCCTAGAGACGACCCTATCTCCAACTTCTCCCTACACGTGCATGAGCGTCCACCCTCTACATCATGGGTGGTTAGCAGCGGTTCCTTAGCAATTTCCTATTCTTCCCACATGCACATGGCCCCTGTGCCCTACATTCTGGTTAACAGGCTAGCTAGGTCTAAAGACTCAACTATACACTACTGCTCGGATGGTATTATATCAAATATAAACACAAACATATCGTAAGTTGCTAAGCACTATTACACAACAATTCTTACATGAG